>NC_057796.1:19828422-19868091 GCF_018294505.1 Triticum aestivum
CGGCCCCGCCGGACCCCCCCATGCCCCGGCCCCTTCGGCCGCTCCGGAGACCGGCTCGAGCTCATCCTCGCCAGTCCCCATCTCGTCTTTGCCGGCTGCCACCGCACCTCTCACCGGTGTGATCACTCGGGCTCGGACTAGGACGTTTCGTCCTAGCACGCGCTACACCTCCGATGAGTACGCGTGTGCCGCGTCCACCTCGGCCCCCTCCCCGCTCCCCACCTCCGTTCGCGCAGCCCTTCGGGATCCGAACTGGCTTGCTGCGATGCGTGAGGAGTTCGACGCCCTGCAGCGCAACCGTACGTGGCAGCTTGTCCCGCGGCCTCCCCGTGCCAACGTCATCACTGGCAAGTGGGTCTTCTGCCACAAGACTCGCCCCGACGGTTCCCTTGAGCGCTACAAGGCACGATGGGTCGTGCGCGGCTTTCGCCAGCGCGCCGGCGTGGACTTCACCGACACCTTCACCACGGTTGTCAAACCGGGCACGATTCGCGCTGTTCTCCAGCTCGCTGTTTCTCGCGCCTGGCCCATTCACCAGCTTGACGTGTCCAATGCTTTTCTGCATCGTCACCTCGACGAGTAGGTGTTCTGTCAGCAGCCTACTGGTTTCGTCGACACCGACCATCCGGACCACGTGTGCTTGCTCTCCCGTTCTCTCTACGGGTTGAAGCAGGCACCTCGAGCCTGGTACCAGCGGATCGCGGCCTTCCTTCAGCAGCAAGGGTACCGGTCCACACGGTCTGATGCCTCCCTGTTTGTTTATCACTAGGGCACCGCCACCGCGTACCTCCTCCTCCACGTCCACGACATCATCCTGACTGCGTCCTCGCCAGCGCTGCTTCAGCAGATCACAGCTCGCCTCGGCTTCGAGTTCGCCCTCAAGGACTTGGGGGCTCTCCAGTACTTCCTCGGCATCGAGGTTGTTCGCCGGGCCACTGGCTTCTTCCTGCATCAGCAGAAGTATGCCTACGAGCTTGTGGAGAGAGCCGGCATGCTTAACTGCAAACCTGCTCCTACGCCTGTCGACACGAAGGCTAAGATGTCCGCCGTCGAGGGTTCTCCGGTGTCTGATGCTCCCTTCTACCGCTCCATCGTCGGTGCTCTTCAATACCTCACTCTGACACGTCCGGACATTCAGTACACTGTCCAACAGGTGTGCCTTCACATGCATGCTCCTCGCGACACTCATTGGGCTCTGGTGAAACGTATTCTCCGATACATACGTGGCACCACAGCTATGGGTCTCACCCTGACGGCATCACCCGACACCAGCCTGGTCGCCTACTCCGACACCGACTGGGCTGGGTGTCCCGACACTCGCTGCTCTACTTCCGGCTACTGCGTCTACCTCGGGCCCTCTCTGATTTCGTGGTCGTCTAAATGACAACCCACGGTCTCACGATCGAGCGCCGAGGCTGAGTACAGGGTTGTGGCCAACGCCGTCGCGGAGTGCTCTTGGCTACGACAGCTACTTCAGGATTGCTATATGAGGTTACCAAGGCGATGCTTGTCTACTGTGACAACGTCTCCACGGTGTACCTCGCTGCCAACCCTGTCCATCATCGACGGACGAAGCATATTGAGCTCGACATTCACTTCGTCAGGGAGCACGTCGCACTTGGTCGTGTTCGAGATCTACATGTGCCCACCGATCAGCAGTTCGCCGATGTTATGACGAAGGGACTACCCACCTCGACATTTGAGGGTTTTCTGTACAGTCTCTGCATCACCGGCGACGCTTCGACTGCGGGGGGGGGGGGTGTTGAACATGTGTACATGTACGTAGGTCTGGGTTTCGTATGCAGTACCTGTAGTGTCTGTCTCCCTCTGTATGTACGTGTATCTTAGGAGACAAGATACTGGTCGCACCACTTGTACCTATATATATGTGCCTAGTGCACGATCAATCAATTATCGATGCACCAAACCATTCTCTACATAAACTATAAGGGATCGATTATAGATGCTCCATGGGCATTTACAGTCGGACTTGCCAAATCCAGCATCCTATACGCCCGCGGGCGCGCCTGGACGTGTCCGCGGCAATGATCGGGCAGACCCAAAAATCGGCGCGTCCACATCCGCGTATCTTATATCTGGCACCCTATATCCATACAAAATCATGCAACATACTATGTAGATCACCAAACGGCCAAATTTAACAGAAAACAGACATAATTCACATAAAAACACCACCAAAAGTGAACACAGTTAAAACGCGCGCAAATTCTAACTAGATAGTAGGAGCTAGATTATATAAACGGAGAGAGGGCCGAGCTTCACCACTTCCTCATTAGCCCTTTACCCTTCCGGTCGACGGCGCTGCTGTAGGAGTCTACGGTAGGAGGTGGGTCATCGTCGGAGCTGTCGTTGTCGTCGCATTCGGAGCAGGAGGTGTAGGAGATGACGATGTAGCCCTTCAAGCGTCGGATGATGCAGGCCTACTTTCGCTTGAGCTTTGCCACTCCCGCCGCCTCCGCCGTTGCCTCCGTCGCCTCTCGCTTGGACTGCTCAATGCTGAGCCGAAGCACCTTAGCGTTGATCCTCTGGGCGTCTATCTCCGCTGTTGTAAGTGACCGACGGAACACCAACTGGAGGAGCTGCTCATCATCGCCGGGCACCACCGACATCATGCGGTGGCAGCGGGAGGACTGTGGTGCCGCGTTCAACGTGGCCGCCATCTCCCTGTCCCTTTGCCTCTCGCGGCGGGCGGCGCGCAGCTCCGATTCCAGAGTATGCATCCGCGGCGCCGGCTGAGCGGGCACTAGAACCCACCGCTGCCGGCACGAAGCAGTAGCCGGAGAGGAAGGAGGCCGACAGACGGGCGGCACTGATTGAGCTGTCCTCATAGATCCACGCGCGGGGCGGGAAGGGCCGGCGCCAGCGTCAACGCTACGGCCGCAGGCGACAGGCAACGTCGCACCTAAACCGGAGCTGGCGCCCGTGTCCACGAGCGAGCGCTCCAGAGCGATGCGGAGGGCCAGCTTGTCCTCATCTTCGGCATCATCATGGAGGAACGCGTACCAATCATTGTCGGCGAAGCGGTCAGAGTGGCTACCGGTGCTGGACATGGTGGCCGGTGCTTGGGAGTTGACGGATTGGAGAAAAGTGGAGTAGAGTGGAGTGGAGCGCAGTGAGGCTAGAGTTCGATTCGATGGGGATTTTGTATGGTCGCGGTGGGCCGGGTGGACGTGGCGGACGCGTCCGAGCACGCCCGGCTGCCTCATATTCGCCCTACATTTGGGTTGGACATGAGGGGTGCTGGTTAGCCCGGGCGTTTGAGGCCGGTTTGAGGTAACCGGGTGGATCGGGTTCTTTTATCGGCCAGAGACCGGCTCGCCTGCCCGGGCGTTTGAGAGGGGTTTGGGGCGTCCGGTTGTAGATGCTTTAAGGGCCACAAAAATACCGCCCAAAAGAACCATGTCATGATCTTGTTCGTATTTTGTCTTCCTGTAAAATTATATAGATACAAAAGTTACTAAATTGGTTTCAACAATTAAATGACGGCGAATATATAAAACTAAGATAAGGAAATAACATTGAATTTCAAATTTTCAATCAAGGCATCAAAGTATCAAACAGAGCATTTTGCTAGCAAGAGAAGGTGTGATTTTGATAACCAATAGGGATACCTCTGCTTTGTGTGTGAGCTGCTGAGGCTGAATTGGGCTGGGGTTGCTTCTCTCCTCAAGATCTGGACTGGACGAATGGGGCGGTCACCGCCTCACAGGGACTGCAGAGGAAGCAGCCAAGTAAGGAGATGTGAGGGCAGGATTAGATTGCCAGCTACCGCATGGGGCTGGCCAGCTGGCTCAAGGGGTTTCCCTTAGTTTGCCGACACAATCACACAGTTCTGGGAAGGTTCTATCACCAGTATAAATCAGTTTTAGAACCTTCTGCGCGGTTTTTCTCCTTTTGTGTGTTTCTTTAGTATCGGCTTTCTAGGTTTTTCTTTTGTTTTTTCCTTTTCTTTTCTACAAATACACGTCTTTTTTTAATACATATTGTACATTTTTTCGTATACACGCAGAACATTTTTGATATACGTGAATATTTTTCAAATACATGATGAAAATTTTAATTCACATACATGTTAAATATTTTTCAAATATACATTGAACAATGCTATGAAAAAATTGTAGAATGACGTGAACATATTTTACATATTTTATATTTTTAAATGTCACATACATAATATGGAAATGCGTGAACATTTTCTAAAATGTCATGAACATGTTTTGGACGGTATAAAACCTATTTTTTAAATCACGTGATCATAATTTACATTGTATAAACAATTTTTTAAGAATGCCACAAACACTTGTTTGAAACACGTGAACCTTTTAGATCAATTTTTTTTAAAAAAAACTGCAAAAATATTTTTAAATTATGATGGACATTTTTAAACATTTAAGTAAACTGATATTTGAAGTATAAGTATCTTGAATATGTCCAAATTTGGACAAAAATATTATCAAGTAAAAGAAAAATGAATGGAAACTAGCGTCGCGCCTGTGGTTATGGCCCCCGTCGATGAGAGCCAGAAGCGACGTTAGGTTCAATTTCACTTAAGGCAAGAGAAAGACTTGCCGTGCGTGCACTCGAACACTCCATGCCTCGGTCGATTCCGCAATAAAATTACGGGAGCTTTGTCTCGCCCGGTGCAAGATATACATTCGGTTCATCTCTGGCTTGCATGCTATTAGGCTGACAATTAAAGTGCAGCTGCAGAAGTTTCTTTTCTGTGTGATTTTTTTTATCAGGTTTTCACTCTTTGCAGGGGTTTTCTTTTATTTTGAATGGTTTTATTTCTTAGTTTACTTGTTCTTTAACACATGTCTACACTTTCGTACACATTGTATATTCATTTTCGTATGCACCAGCATTAATTTTTTGTACACATTTAACATTTTTAAAATTCATGATTAACAATTATTTGAATTATATGTTTTGATGTCTATTTTATAAACATGGTACATTTTTATATGCATGTAAATATACATGATTAATAGTTTCCCAAAACATGGATAATTTTTTAAATACATGTTGTGGACATTTGTTTTGAATACATGTTAAACATTTTTCAAATACATATTGGCTTTTTTAATTATATGAAGCCATTTTTTTAACTGTGCGATCATTTTTATATGTTGTATAAACAATTTTTTTAAATGTCACAAACATAGTTTTTGAAATGCTTGAATATTTTTTGAAATTAATACATAGTTTTTATTCAAAGGATGAAGCTTACGATTTCTACAACATCTTCTCTTGGGAGTGAGGTTTTGCTATTCGCTATGGAAAGAGTAGCACTAGCAGGAAAAAATATGGAGCAATGCAGGACATCGTTTGCCAGTGCGTGGTATGCATCATCTTAAACTTATTATTTTGTATGATCTCAGACAGTTTAACGAAACATACTTTTTTTTGCCTATGACTCTGTGTCTCTATGATTATCACAGGGCCAAGAAGAAGGGCATAACACAACATCATGCCACACTGATTGTGAAGCCCGTATAAGACTACATCGAACTGACGACCATGGAAGGTATGTGACCATTTTCATTAACAAGCACAATCACCCACTATCTGTGATTTTTGGCGAGAAAAAACAATGGAAATCACATAGCGTCATAAGCCCTTTAGCAAAGGATTTTATTCGTAATCTCAGGGAGAACAACATTAGGATTGGCCAGATATACAACATATTAGGGTCAGGTCATGGTTCTTCTCTAGGTGTGCCTTTTAGGAAGCAGACATTGAGAACACTGTGTGCAAGCATAGCTCATGATTCTATCGCCGATTACATGGCCAAAACGACTAGTATAGTTCAGGATATGAGTGCCAAAGATCTGGAATTTAAAGTTTCCATGCAAGTAGACGGTGAAAGTAGGGTCAAAACAGAAATATGGTGTAACGGTAAAACCCGACTAGATTATGCACATTTTGGTGAGGTGGTTACTTTTGACACCAGTTACAGGACCAACCTATATACATGTTGTTTTGGCTTTTTGTTGGTATGAATAACCATTTCCAGTCCACTATTTTCGGTAGCGTTCTTATGGTTGATGAAAAGACTCCTGCATTTATGTTTTAACGGCAGCACTTGGGTTTGTTGATGATTTGATAGTGTGTTTTGTGTACTCTGTTTGTATTGTGTTTATGTGAATCTCTATGTTCATGGATTGTTCAATTTTATTTTTTGCCTTCATGCATGATGCAAATATTTTTCTCTAACTTATCTGACCATCCTTATTAATTGGATTAAAAAAAATGAAATCTCTGTAGTCGTCCATATCAGTTTATCTAAGGATACAAAATTTCGCCTGGATTTGTTTTGCAATTTTTGGGCTTTTGATTACTTTTGTTTGATAGTTATGAAGTTTTATCTAGTCCTTTTCATGGAGTACAGTGACAATGTGGTATTATTTTCTATCAAAAGAATCAGCTCACATATCATTCATAATGGATTTTTAATATAGGGTAACAGCTGGTGGTAGTAAATTTGTTCGACGACAAAGGGTCCCCCCCCCCCCCTGCTATATATTACTCCCTCCGTCCCATAAATGTAAGACATTTCTTTAAGAAGAAAATATAGGTTGCAGAAAGATACAAGATGCTACCAAAAAACTACATGCCCTAACTACACCTACAATAAGCTAGGACATCGAGGACGCCGGTAATTCTTGGTCATGCCCTCACGATAGTGGACCAGCCCGCCGCCGGAGGATGACCACGCGTCGTCAAATCCCACACCGTTGTTCTGCCATCCCTCTCCACCTTCGAAGAGGCTCCCCTGCCCTCTCGTTCTACCCTCTCATTCCGTCAAAAAGAACCCATGAGCCCGGGTGGACTCGAACAACAAATTGCCGAGTAGAGGACGGCAACACGGCTACCTCGTCGGCAAAGCAACACCGATCATTGCCACCATCTCCGGCCACCACCACGAAGACCACTAGAGCGGGAACATCTGAAGAACTCTAGCAAACGAAACACGCCAAAGCCGCGGCCACCAATCCACTGTCCCAAGGTTCATAACTATAATAGTGTAGTTGGATCTTTCAGAAAACTAATAATTATTACTGATAATGCACAACGTCTTGTTTTAGGCCCACCAAGCATTGAATTTGTCCAAGAGGTTAAAATTCGTTATGCCACTATCGGGCAGAAGGATCAGTTGCAGCTCCTAACAAACCAGGAAATGTTGTTGTTGCAACACCGCATGCTATGGCTCCACCTAATGCGAACAATGAACCAGACCTAGCACAATTCATACCAAACATACCATGTAAGATATACTACTGATTAGCCGACTTGTTATTCATTTCTACTCGTTTTTAAAGTAAATAAATGTTGATAGAGTTTGCTTTCAAAATGAAGCTAATGTGCTCACTATGATATCAATGGCTGCTGCTGGGCAAAACAATATGGGCCAGAGAATCTTCGACCACATACGCAATGTGCTAGTGGCGAACACTGCCGGTGAGTGTTCTAGCGGCCTGCTAGATTGCCAATTAATAACTTTAAAAAAGTATTTTAACGTCTGACTTTTTGATGAATTAACGAACAACTGGACAGATGGAAGCTGGTCCATCAAATCTTGGAGAAATGATTGAAAAGACACTTCAAAATCAGCAGGACCGTGCTAGGATGGTCTACCAGTGGTTACTGTACATTGCTGGAAAAGAAATATTGTCAAGGTAAATTATTTCTTTTTCCCTTAATTTCATTTGGCATGTACCCTTTCAAGACAGTTTGTCAAGACAGTTTTCAACTACCCCGTTTCATGCAGGAACTTAATCTACATCCCTGGACAAATGCCAATCAACATAACAGGGACTAGTCTGAAGAAGCAGCTGCGCGACGCATTCGAGCAAGACGTGATGTCAGCTATAGTTGTGTTGTTCAATGAGGTAGACCGCAAGGCATGTAGCATCTTTCTCGCTTGTGCAATAATCATTTCCTTCCTCAAGAGTTCATGGTAAGTACTTCATCTAATAAAAAAGATACACGTATACTTTGGCGTGGTTGAAACAAGTAAAGAACGAAACTTTCTTTTAGGACTTATGCGATCATTACAAAGGAACCCCACCTCTGGAAGCCATATGGCACTTCTCCAAGGTCCAAGTGTACCATACAAGGTCCAGGACTGCAAAGAGATATCTTGCTATATACTCAATACATACACATTGTTTTTTGTGCCTCATTTACTAATGGAAATAAAACTAAGAAAAATGTGTAGTGTTCTTTCATAACAATTTGTTTCCCATATCAGGTGGTTGTGATACGGCATGACAATCTCAATTTGGTCTGCTACACTTACAATATTAATGGAACAAATACAACACTGCATGTGTATGACCCCTGTAGGGAATGGTAATTTTGACACCATAGCTCTGACCAACCACCTGGTATATAGCAGACCAAATTGAGATTGTCACGCCGTATCACAACCACCTGATATGGGAAACGAATTGTTATGAAAGAACGCTACATTTTTATAGTTTTAATTCCATCAGTAAATGAGGCATAGAAAACCATGTGTATATATTGTTGGTATATAGCAAGATACCTCTTTGCAGTCCCGGACCTTCTATGGTACACTTGGACCCCTAGAGAAGTGCCCTATGGCTTCCAGAGGTGGGTTTCCTATGTAATGATCGCATAAGTCCTAAAAGAAAGTTCCGTTCTTCAATTGTTTTGACCATGCCAAGGTATACGTGTATCTTTTTTGTTAGATGAAGTACTTACCATGAACTCTTGAGGAAGGAAATGATGATTGCACAAGCGAGAAGGATGCTCACACGCCTTGTGGTCTACCACATTGAACAACACAACTATAGCTGACATCATGTCTTGCTCGAATGCACCGCTGAGCTTCTTCTTCAGACTAGTCCCTGTTATGTTGATTGACATTTGTCCAGGGATATTGAGGGAGTCCTAGACTAAGGGCTCCTCAGACGTCCGGCCTATTAGCCATGGGCCGGACTGATGGGCTGTGAAGATGCAAACACCGAAGACTGCACCCGTGTCCGGATGGGACTCTCCTTGGCGTGGAAGGCAAGCTTGGCGGCCGAATATGTAGATTCCTTTCCTTTGTAACCGACCTTATGTAACCCTAGATCCTCCCGGTGCCTATATAAACCGGAGGACTTAGTCCGGAAAGCACAGATACTCATTACCATAGTCATACAAGCTAGACTTTTAGGGTTTGGCCGTTACGATCTTGTGGTAGATCAACTCTTGTAATACTCATATCCATCAAGATCAATCAAGCAGGAAGTAGGGTATTACCTCCATAGAGAGGGCCCGAACCTGGATAAACATCGTGTCCCCTGTCTCCTGTTACCATCGACCTTAGACGCACAATTCGGGACCCCCTACCCGAGATCCGCCGGTTTTGACACCGACATTGGTGCTTTCATTGAGAGTTCCACTGTGCCGTCGACGAAATGTTCGATGGCCCCTTCAATCGTCGATAGTGACGCTGTCCAAGGAGAAACCTTCCTCCCCGGAAAGATCTTTGTGTTTGGCGGCTTCGCACTGCGGGCCAACTCGTTTGGCCACCTAGAGCAGATTGATAGCTACGCCCCTGGCCATCAGGTCAGATTTGGGAGCTTGAATTACGTTGCGGACATCCGTGGAGATTTGATCTTCGCCGGATTCGAGACCGCAGCGATCGCCCCTGGTCACCTTGACGAACATGACCTAAATCTGTCGTCATGCCGCACCCCGGAGATAGCTCCTGTGACCACTCTGGCCTTAGATCCAGAGCACACTGCGGCATCCAGGGATTGGAGGCTCGACCCGACCACGGAGGCCACAGACTCCCCGGCGTTGGAGCCGCACATGGACTTAACCTCACACAATATCTGTGTCACCGGAATCCCGGACTCGTCTCTGGTTATAAGTTCCGAACCATGCGAGCCCGCGGACGCCGAACTTGATCGTTTATCAATCTTCGAGTTCAGCGCCACAGACATCTTCCAGCACTCGCCCTTGGGCGATGTGCTAAACTCATTAAAGAGCCTGTCCTTGGCGGGGGACTCACAGCCGAACTATGTTCGGTTCGAACTAGGGGTTGATGAAGGAGAATCTTGCTTCCCACCCACCACCCACTTCATAGCCACAGTCGAGGATTTAACCGACACACTTGATTACGGCTCCGAAGACATCGACAGTATGGACGACGATGCCGAGGAAGAGCAAGACCAAAATCCGCCATATACGGGACGCTGGACGGCCACTTCTTCGTACGATGTGTACATGGTGGATACACCCAAAACAACCAACGACGATGACAAAGAAAATCCAGTCGAGAATAGACCTCCTGAGACACAGCCAAAACGCCGGCGTCCTCGGCACCGCTCTAAGTCACGTCGTTCCAAAGATAGCAATGCTGGCACCGATGAAAATAATACTCCGGACGATGCCGAAAACAATGAAGACCTTGCTGAGGTAACATCCGAACAGGAGGGGCAAGAAAACGGGCAAGCTAGCCCCGACGAACAGGCCAGGCCCAACGACTCGGAGGACGGTAGTTACCGTCCGCTCTCCGAGGATGAGGAAAGCCTCGGCAACGAGGATTTCATCGTGCCTAAGGAACCTCTCGAGCAGGAGCGCTTCAAGCGCCAGCTAATAGCAATGGCACGGAGCCTGAAAAAGAAACATCAGCAGCTTCAAGCCGACAAAGATCTGCTCGTTGACAGATGGACTGATGTCCTGGCAGCCGAAGAATACGGCCTCAGACGCCCAGCCAAGAGTTACCCAAGGCGAAGGCTGGTACCCCAGTTCGATGAAGAAGCGCCGGAGCCCATAACTCCCTCGCGTAATGCGGCCGATCGACCACTACGCGGTAGGGACAGTCCGGCGGACCGACCACCACGTGGTCGGGATAGAGCGGCAACTCAGGACGAACAGCAGCCTGCCCCACCGCCTCGTAAAAATAGAGACGAAGCAGCTCGGGGTCATACATACGACCTCCGGCAGACCCTGGATAGTAGAGCAGGACATGCCCGATTGATTTATGGATCGCGAGGACGTCCCTCGACACATGATGATGGCTACCTATTCGAGCGTGACAAACCTAGTCACACCCGAGCCGATAACCGCAGGCGAACTCCATCGGAGCTACGGCGCAATGCAGCCAGATATAGAGGCGCCGCACACCCTCTCTACTTCACTGACGAAGTAATGGACCATGAATTCCCCGAAGGGTTCAAACCCGTCAATATTGAATCATACGACGGAACAACCGATCCCGCGGTATGGATCGAGGATTTTATTCTCCACGTTCACATGGCCCGCGGAGATGACCTCCATGCTATGAAATACCTTCCACTAAAACTCAAAGGGCCAGCCCGACACTGGTTAAACAACCTGCCTGAAAATTCCATCGGCAGCTGGGAGGACTTGGAAGAAGCTTTTCTTGACAATTTCCAAGGTACATACGTCCGGCCACCAGACGCCGACGACTTAAGTCACATAGTCCAACAGCCGGGAGAGTCATCCCGGAAATTCTGGACCAGATTCCTAACTAAAAAGAACCAGATCATTGACTCTCCGGATGGCGAAGCCCTAGCGGCCTTTAAACATAGCATTCGTGACGAATGGCTCGCCCGCCATCTCGGCGAAGAAAAGCCCAAATCTATGGCAGCCCTCACGGCACTCATGACCCGCTTTTGCGCGGGTGAGGATAGTTGGCTGGCTCATAGCAAAAACACAGTCAGCGAGGTGGGCCCCTCCAAGGTCAAAAACAGCAACGGCAAGCTCCGACGTAATAGACACAAGCGCCAAAGCAATGGTGATAATACCGATGACACTACAGTTAACGCCGGATTCAGCGGCTCCAAGTCCGGTCAGCAGAAAAAGGCGTATAAAAGGAACAGTGAGGGACCATCTAGTTTGGACCGCATACTCGATCGTCCGTGCCAGATACATGGCACCCCAGACAAACCAGCCAATCATACCAACAGGGATTGTTGGGTCTTCAAACAGGCTGACAAGTTAAACGCCGAGAACAAAGAAAAGGGATTGCAAAGTGAGGACGATGACGAAGAGCCCGACAACCAAACTCAAGGGGGCAGAAGAAGTTCCCCCCTCAAGTCAAAATGGTGAATATGATATATGATACACACATCCCCAAAAGGGAGCGCAAGCGCGCACTAAGGGACATTTATGCGATAGAGCCAGTCGCCCCAAAATTCAACCCCTGGTCATCGTGCCCGATCACTTATGATCGTCTGGATCATCCGACTAGTATCCGGCATGGCGGATCAGCCGCACTAGTCCTGGACCCAATCATTGATGGATTCCACCTAATGCGAGTCCTCATGGACGGTGGTAGCAGCCTCAATCTGCTCTATCAAGACAGAATGCGCAAAATGGGCATTAATCCATCAAGGATCAAGCCACGAAGACTACCTTCAAAGGAGTCATACCAGGTGTAGAGGCCCACTGTACGGGCTCAATCACACTAGAGGTTGTCTTCGGATCTCCCGACAACTTCCGAAGCGAAGAATTAATCTTCGACATCGTCCCATTCCGCAGTGGTTATCACGCACTGCTTGGACGGACTGCATTTGCTCGGTTCAATGCGGTGCCACACTATGCTTATCTTAAGCTCAAGATGCCCGGTCCACGCGGTGTCATAACGGTCAACGGAAACACGGAACGCTCCCTCCGTACAGAGGAGCACACCGCCGCCCTAGCAGCAGAAGTACAGAGCGGCCTTCTCAAGCAGAACCGTAATCCGGCTGCCGAGCCCCTGGACATCGTAAAGAGGGTCCAGACTATGCTACAACAGGACAGCTCGGCTCATCAAGAGCTCGATTAGCAATTTGGCCTCCGTCCCAAACCCGATCAGGTAGCGGCATTCGTACCACGCGTGCATAATTACGCACTAGAAATCCCATGGGCATCGACGGACGCACAACTAGCTTGTGATCCACAATACGGCTTCACCGTTCCCGGACACATATACTTTCACTGTTTCTTTTCTGCTTTTCAGGTTTCTTTTCCAGAGGCCTTCCCTGACGACTTGATCGCGGATCCTTTCAAAGGACAAATACACCAAGCCGGCAGTCAGCTCAGACGTAGAGGGTAATTTCTAAGTGGTTTCTTAAACAACCACTCTACCTGTCTCCAGGGTCCCACGCGCAGCTCTCCCTTGGTCGTGGCATGTCAAATAGCCCATTTCCTATCACGCTACTTGTACCAATGTGCTTTGACGTATTAATCAAATCATAATGAAACAGTTTGCAGCCCAAATTTTAGGGCCCCTGCTTATTGCCTTTGCTCCCTTTTCTGTTTTCCTTTTTTACTATTAATAAGCTTATCAAATAGCACCCGTACATTGTGGCACGTTTCACTTTGCCAGGGGCTTCCTAGCGCCCCACACTATGGCAACAAAGTCCGAACACTTTTTACAGTATAGTTCGGCACCCCGAATTTAGCACTGTATGCATTGGCTCCGAATCATGTCTTTGGTCAATAGTTGGGTTGCCTGGCTCCTGTGCTTGCTACCTTACGTTCCGCTATATCGGCTAAGGTAGTAAAGGGAGAACTACTGCGATTGTGCCCTGGTTTATCCAAAGGAGCACCTTAGTAGAGAAAGCCGAAAATTGACTGTCATGATGCAGCGAGAGCCGGTCAGCTGTTCGAAGGTTGCAAATCGTTGGATTTCTTCCGCGTTACGCGAAGGATTGGTACTTCCCGATCAGACGCTTATAGCACTCTAGTTCGGAAACTAGGGGTTGCGTCCATGTTTTTATTGTCGAACTCCTATGGCTAAGTGAGGGCGTTAAAGCCGAATAGTCTGGTTGCCTGGTTCGTTGCGTTAAACAACTCCTTCAAGGACCATATAATTGGATCAAGATTGTTTAGATTCCATCCCGAACACCTCCGTACTACCTACGTGGGGGCAGAAGCCGATGACTAGCCAACCCTCAGATTTCATACAACACGGCCGCACAGGAGGTAAAATTAAAAACATAACAATCATTAAATTACAAACCCACTTTGTTTCATCATACAAGGGAAAGACAACACGAATGTATTCATTCGAAAATAATGTCCTGACCACACTGCGTTGCCTCAACGCGAGACCCCTCCAGGACATCCGCAAAATAGCGCTCGGGTGTGCGGTGCTCCTTGCCCTCTGGCGGCCCCCTGGCCAGCTCGACGGCGTTCATCTTCACCCACCACATCTTGCAATGGGCGAAGGCCATATGCGCACCTTCAATACAGACCAACCGCTTGACGACGTCCAGCCGAGGGCAGGCGTTCACCAGCCGCCTCACGAGTCTGAAGTAGCTGCCGGGCATAGCTTCGGCTGTCCATAGTCGGATTATCAAATCCTTCGTGGCTAGTTCGGCCACCCTATGCAACTCCACCAGTTGTTTCGGCTGATCGATGAAGAGCACGGGATGCTCTGGCGCAAGACATTGCGACCAGAACAGTTTCTCCGTGGAGCTCCCTTCTTCGGCTCGGAAAAACTCCGCGGCGTCGGACACACTTCGCGGCAGATCAGCAAAAGCCCCTGGAGAACTCCGAATCCGGGTTAGTAAAAGATACTTCCTCTTCGCATATTTGCTTTGCATACTGAATGCCTTACCCGCCACGATCTGCCTCGCCTCTTGGATCTCTTGGAGGGCGCCCGGGGCCCCATTCTGGGCCGTCTCCGCGCTCTGATGAGCCTTGGAGAGTTCGGCCTCTTTAGCCGACGCGTCACGCTCCAAGGTCTCACACCTTCTTCACTGCGTCATGGAGCTCTTGTTGGACCTCGTTGACCCGGGCCTTGAGCTTCTCACGGGCAGCCTGCTCCTTGACGACCTTCCCCTCGGCTTCGCCCAAGGCCTTTTTCAGGGCCTCGACCTTGGTCGTTGCTCCTATTTATATCAAGACACTTCGGTCAATATATAACATCCTACTCTTTCCGAATAATTCTTGGGTTATTACATACCTTGATTCTCCTGGAGCTGCCTTTTCACCTGGACGAGCTCCTCCTCGGCCTTCTCTAGTCTCCGCTTAAGTTCGAAGACTTCGGCAGCATGTGAGGCCGCGGACAGCAGCGACGCCTGCATACTCATTCCCGACAAATTTAGTTAGTTTCCTACAAGTAAGGATCGACCCTCTGTCCGGCTTTTCTTTCCGAACACCGGACAGTGTCTCAGGGGCTACTGACTATATTGGGATTTTTGCGTCGCTTACCTCAAAACCTGTCAGCAGGCTGCTGCAGGCTTCTGTCAGACCGCTCTTGGCGGACTGGACCCTCTCAATCACCGTACCCATAAGGATACGGTGCTCGTCCACAATGGAGGCACCTCGAAGCGCCTCCATCAGATTATCCGGTGCCCCTGGTTGGACAGGGGCCACCGGTGGAATGGGCGCACCCCCCTCTTTCAAAGGAGGTCGGTCGCCGGATTCTGGAGCCGTATGGGTCTCCGTAACCATATTTGGCCGAGGGCCGAACTGAATACGGCCCTCCTCGCCAGTCTCCATGGGGATTTGCTCCCCCATGTGTCCGGCAGTAGAGGTTTCGCCCTCTGGCGCCCTCTTGACAGCGTCCGGAGCCTCTTCTCGGCCTGGAGCGGTCCTTCGGGACAACACCTCGGTGTCGTCCATGGCCTTGGGAAAGTGAGCGGCCGGCGGTGACATGTTGGCCATCTCCCCGACGAGGATCGCTGGAAGCTGTCGTGGGCCGGACTGAAATAACACAACTAACCATGTTAATACAATGAGGAGAAGAGGTTGGATATATGGATATGCATGAATTTTAGTACTTACGATGGGCCTGAGGCTTAGCGCGGGAGCGGCGCTCCGGACTACTGTCGACATCCCATACGGAGTTATCCGCAAGGGAGCCCTTCCTGTTCTTGGGCGTCCCCACCTCCAGATTCGTGGAGGCCACCCTCTTCTCCCTCCCGTCATCATGGGGAGGGATCTCCTCCTCCTCCTCCTCGTCGTCCTCAGGGACGGAGGAACGGGTCTCTTCATCTTCGAACGTTACGTCTGAAGTACCCTTACGGCGGGGGCTGCCTTTGGCCCCCTTGGCCTTCTTCTTGGCTTTCTTCTCCGGCGCCTTATAGGGCGCCGGCACCAGCATCTTTGCTAAACGCGGGATGACCGGTTCTTCAGGCAGCGGAGCCGGACACTGGATCCCTTCGCCCTCTCCATCCAGTCCTGAAGAAGGAATGATGATAAAAGCTCAGACATCACCCTCAAAACAAGCAAGTAAGGGATGCGTTAAAAATAACATACCTCACTGGTGAGGTGGTTAATATCGTGCCCGCGGTCCGAATCTGTGGCCGGCGGTTTCTCGTTGCCCTTAAAGAGCAACTTCCAGGCACCTTCGTGAGTGGTTTCGAAGAGCCTCTTCAGGGTATGGTGCTTCTTCGGGTTGAACTTCCATAGAGGGCGGCTTCGGCTTTGGCACGGGAGAATCCGGCGAAGTAGCATCACCTGGATTACATCGACAAGTTTGACATCCTTGTCCACCATGCTTTGAACGCGCGTCTGCAGCGCTGTCAGCTCATCTGGCGAGCACCAGTTCAGGCTCTTCTCGACCCAGGAGGTAAGTCGCATGGG
The DNA here is from genome assembly GCF_018294505.1 of Triticum aestivum. NCBI lineage: Eukaryota > Viridiplantae > Streptophyta > Magnoliopsida > Poales > Poaceae > Triticum > Triticum aestivum. The sequence continues at coordinate 19,845,010 of NC_057796.1, forward strand.
AGCGCCAGAGTTGAATTTGGCAGCCGCTGCCCAGGTGGCGCTGCGGGGTTCTGTGATATAGACCATTGTTTCTGCCATTCCTTTACCGTCTCCACCAAAGTGCCTTTCGGCCAGGAGACGTTGGCCAGCTTGCTCACCATGGCGCCCCCGCACTCCGCGTGCTGGCCATCCACCACTTTCGGCTTCACATTGAAGACCTTAAGCCACAGCCCGAAGTGGGGGTGGATGCGGAGGAAGGCCTCACACACGACGATGAACACCGAGATGTTGAGGAAAGAGTTCGGGGCTAGATCATGGAAATCTAGGCCGTAATAATACATTAGACCATGGACGAAGGGGTGAAGTGGAAACCCCAGTCCAAGGACGAAGTGAGGGAGAAAAACTACTCTCTCAGTAGGCTTTGGGGTAGGGACGACCTGCCCCTGGGCCGGAAGGCGGCGGGCGATTTCCTTCGCCAAATACCCGGCCGCCCGAAGCTCGACAATGTCTTTCTCCTTGACAGAGGAGACCATCCATTTGTCTTGACCTCCGGATCCGGACATGGTCGGATGCTTTTCGGAGATGGGGAAAGATGCAGACTTGGGCGCTGGAGCTCAAGGATGGAAGGGAAGAGGAAGGGGAAGGCGTGAGTAGACAAGGGCGAATTAATTATCCCCTTATAAAGGGTCGCGAATATCAAAAGCCTCCTCACTCGCATTAAAACTCGCCTATTCCCAAGGGCTGTGTAAATAGCACGGTTGGGTTACCCATACCCGTATTGATGAGAATCCCGCAATAAGGGGACATGATCTCTGCTTCGACAAGACATGCCAATGGCAACCGCGCCTCGAAACGTGGAATGGCAGACACAAAACGGTCCAAAATTATGACCGGGCGGATGTGATGTCACGTTGTAAAAAGTTGTCAGCGGATTGGACTCGTGGAGTATTATATTCTCTCTGCGGTTTTGTGTGGTGTGTGTGACAGGACCGGATACAATCTTCGCGTCTGGAGACTATCTTGGAGTTCGGAAAGAAGGGAACCCGCCTTGCAATGCCGAAGAGAAATCTGCGCGCCGGACTCCTCGCCATTGAAGCCAGGTTCAGGGGCTACTGAGGGAGTCCTGGACTAAGGGGTCCTCGGACGTCCGGCCTGTTAGACATGGGCCGGACTGATGGGCTGTGAAGATGCGAAGACTGAAGACTGCACCCATGTCCGGATGGGACTCTCCTTGGCGTGGAAGGCAAGCTTGGTGACCGAATATGTAGATTCCTTTCCTTTGTAACCGACCTTATGTAACCCTAGATCCTCCCGGTGCCTATATAAACCGGAGGACTTAGTCCGGAAAGCACAGATACTCATTACCATAGTCATACAGGCTAGACTTTTAGGGTTTGGCCATTACGATCTCATGGTAGATCAACTCTTGTAATACTCATATCCATCAAGATCAATCAAGCAGGAAGTAGGATATTACCTCCATAGAGAGGGCCCGAACCTGGGTAAACATCGTGTCCCCTGTCTCCTGTTACCATCGACCTTAGACGCACAATTCGGGACCCCCTACCCGAGATCCGCCGGTTTTGACACCGACAGATATAGATTAAGTTCCTACATCAGACGGAGTAGTTGAAAACAGTCTTTACAAACTGTCTTGAAAGGGTACATGCCAAATTGAAATAAGGGAAAAAGAAATAATTTACCTTGACAATATTGCTTTCCCAGCAATGTACAGTAACCATCGGTAGACCACCCTAGCACTGTCCTACTGGTTTTGATGTGTTTGCTCAATCGTTTCTCCAAGATTCGATGAACCAGCTTCAATCTGTCGAGCTGTTCGTTAATTCATCAAAAAGTCAGTATGTTAAAAACACTTTGTTAAAAGTTACTAATTGGCAACCTGGCAGGCTGCTAGAACACTCACCGGCAGGGTTCGCAACTCACACATTGTGTATGTGGTCGACGATTCTCTAGCCCATATTGGTTTGCCCAGCAGCATCCATTGATATCATAGTGAGCACATTAGCTTCATTTTAAAAACAAACTCTGTCATCATTTATTACCTTTAGAAATGAGCAGAAATGAATAACATATCAGCTAATTAGTAGTATATCCTACATGGTATGTTTGCTACGAATTGTGCAAGGTCTAGTTCATCATCCGTGTTAGGTGGAGCCATAGCATGTGGTGTTGCAACAACAACATTTTATGGCTTGTTAGGAGCTGCAACTGATCCTTCTGCCCCGGTAGTGGCATCATGAGTTTTAACATCTCAGACAAATTCAATGCTAGGTGGGACAAAAACAAGATGTTGTGCCTTATTAGTAATAAGTAGTAACTATTAGTTTTCTGATAGATCCAACTACACTATTACAGTTATGAACACTATGTACTTTCACACCCAAACCTGAAGTGTATTCACTATCTAATCATAAAAAACACATAAGTTATTCTAACAACAAGATTATTACTTACGTTTATAAAAAAACTAACTGGATCTCCCGACACCATCATATAAATTGAAGGCACTAAACTTCGTTATGTTAGCAATCCCCTTCTTGATAGTCCAGAACTTTCAATTGTTGGTGGACCGACTTATTGATGTTCCATACAACAACAAAAATATATGTGAGATATCTTGAACAATTTTGTTTATCCATAAAGTAGTATCGACATAATTTGGCTTTAAAAGCACTAGACATACCTCCTGCCCACCATTCAATCCGCACTACACTTTAACCTTTCTATGGAATACTATTATAGTCTTGGCCTTTTTGCCTATGAAAAACATAAGTAGTATGGTTTAAAATTTATCCCCTGATAGGTTATAAACCTCATGCATCAATATAGACATTTGTTTTGGAGAACATTTCAACTTCAGCTGGCGTCTACTATTCTTCGGCAACTCCTCTGCCTTGTTCTTCATCTACTACAGGGTTTTTCCCCTTTGACATATGTATATTGTGCTTGCGGCTATCTATCCCAATAATCTCTTTCTCTTCGATCGCCTTAATTAAGGCATACAAGGAGCTTAACAGATTTTCCAGCTGTCAATGTGTAAATGCACACAAAAAATCAGTGAGATACATGCATCAATGTTGCCCTAAGTTGAAAAATAATACACTTTCTTACTTCTTCAGCATAATAATTAGCACCATAGGTAGGCTCATGAACAAAAGATTGGCCTTGCACAGGTGCACGTGCATGACATGCATCTGGTGTTGCGTTTCATGATATAAAGACACACCTACATGTGTGGACATAGGTTCACCAGCCTTGCGGTCTACCTCATTGAACAACAGAACTATATATAGCTGACATCACGTCTTGCTCGAATGCGCCGCTGAGCTGCTTCTTCAGACTAGTCCGTGTTATGTTGATTGACATTTGTCCAGGGATATAGATTAAGTTCCTGCATGAGACAGAGTAGTTGAAAACAGTCTTTACAAACTGTCTTGAAAGGGTACATGCCAAATGAAATTAAGGGAAAAAGAAATAATTTACCTTGACAATATTGCTTTCCCAGCAATGTACAGTAACCATCAGTAGACCACCCTAACACTGTCCAGCTGATTTTGATGTGTCTGTTCAATCGTTTCTCCAAGATTCGATGAACCAGCTTCAATTTGTCGAGCTGTTCGTTAATTGACCAAAAAGTCAGTACATTAAAAATACTTTTTTAAAAGTTACTAATAGGCAATCTGGCAGGCTGCTACAACACTCACCGGCAGGGTTCGCAACTCGCACATTGCGTATGTGGTCGACAATTCTCTGGCCCATATTAGTTTGCCCAGCAGCAGCCATTGATATCATAGTGAGCACATTAGCTTCATTTTAAAAACAAACTCTACCAGCATTTATTTACTGTAAAATGAGTAGAAATGTATAACATGTCAACTAATCAGTAGTATATCCTACATGGTATATTTGCTATGAATTGTGCAAGGTCTGGTTCATCGTCCATGTTAGGTGGAGCCACAACATGTGGTGTTGCAACAACAACATTTTCTGACTTGTTAGGAGCTGCAACTGATCCTTCTGCCGCGGTAGTGGAATCATGAGTTTTAACCTCTCAGACAAATTCAATGCTATGTGGGACATAAACAAGATGTTGTGCCTTATTAGTAATAAGTAGTAACTATTAGATTTCTGAAAGATCCAACTACACTATTACAGTTATGAACACTATGTACTTTCACACCCAAACTTGAAGTTTATTCATTGTCTAATCATAAAAAACACAAAATTCTGACAACAAGATAATTACTTACTTTTATTAAAAAAACACAACTAGAGCTCCCGACACCATCATATAAATTGAAGGCACTAAACTTCGTTATGTTAGCAATCCCCTTCTTGATAGTATCCAGAACTTTGACTTGTTGGTGGACCGACTTATTGATGTTTCCTACAACAACAAAAATATATGTGAGATATCTTGAAGAATTTTGTTTATCTATAAAGTAGTATTGACATCATTTGAGTTTAAAAGGACTAGACATACCTCCCGCCCTCCATTCAATATGCACTACACTTTAAGCTTTCTATGGAATACTATTATAGTCTTGGCCTTTTTGCCTACGAAAAACATAGGTAGTATCATCTAAAATTTATCCCCTGATAGGTTAAAAACCTCATGCATCAATATAGACATTTGTTTTGGGGAACATTTCACCTTCAGCTGGCGTCTATTGTGCTTCGACAACTCCTCTGCCTTATTCTTTGTCTACTACAGGGTGTTTCCCCTTTGACATATGTATGATGTGCTTGCGGCTATCTATCCCAATAATATCTTTCTCTTCGATTGGCTTAATTAAGCCATGCAAGGAGCTTAACAGATTTTCCAGTTGTCAATGTGTAAATGCACACAAAAAATGAGTGAGATAGATGCATCTATGTTGCCCCTAAGTTGAAAAGTAATACACTTTCTTACTTCTCCAGCAGAATAATTAGCACCATAGGTAGGAGCATGAACAAAAGATTGGGCTTACACTGGTGCGTGTGCATGACATGCATCTGGTGTTGCGTTTCATGATATAAAGACACACCTACATGTGTGGACATAGGTTCACATGCCTTGCCGTCTACCTCATTGAACTACACAACTATATATAGTTGACATCACGTCTTGCCCGAATGCGCCGCTGAGCTGCTTCTTCACCCTAGTCCCTGTTATGTTGATTGACATTTGTCTAGGGATATATATTAAGTTCATGCATCAGACAGAGTAGTTGAAGTCTTTACAAACTATCTTGAAAGGGTACATGCCAAATGAAATTAAGGGAAAAAGAAATAATTTATCTTGACAATATTGCTTTCCCAGCAATGTACAGTAACCATCGATAGACCACCCTCGCACTGTCCTGCTGATTTTGATGTGTCTATTCAATCGTTTCTCCAAGATTCGATGAACCAGCTTCAATCTATCGATTTGTTCATTAATTCATCAAAAAGTCCGTACGTTAATAATACTTTTTAAAAAGTTACTAATTTGCAATCTCGAAGGCTCCTAAAACACTCACCGGCAGGGTTCGCAACTCGCATATTGCATATGTGGTCGACGATTCTCTGGCCCGTATTGGTTTGCCCAGCAGCAGCCGTTGATATCATAGTGAGCACATTAGCTTCATTTTTAAAACAAACTCTGTCAGCATTTATTTACTTTAAAAATGAGTAGAAATGAATAACATGTCAGCTAATCAGTAGTATATCCTACATGGTATGTTTGCTATCTATCAAACATGGTGTGTTTGCTACGAATTGTGCAAGGTCTGGTTCATCGTCCGTCTTAGGTGGAGCCAGAGCATGTGGTGTTGCAACAATAACATTCTCTGACTTGTTAGGAGGTGCAACTGATCCTTTTGCCCCGGTAGTGACATCATGAGTTTTAACCTCTTGGAAAAATTAAATGCTATGTGGGACAAAAACAAGATGTTGTCATTATTAGTAATAAGTAGTAACTATTAGTTTCTGAAAAATCCAACTACACTATTATAGTTATGAATACTATGTACTTTCACACCCAAACCTGAAGTGTATTCACTGTCTAATCATAAAAAAACAGAAAAGTTATTCTGACAACAAGATAATTACTTACTTTTATCAAAAAAATCTAACTGGAGCTCCCGACACCATCATATAAATTGAAGGCACTAAACTTCGTTATGTTAGCAATCCCCTTCTTGATAGTATCCAGAACTTTGACTTGTTGGTGGACTGACTTATTGATGTTTCCTACAACACAAAAATATATGTGAGATATCTTGAACAATTTTGTTTATCTATAAATTAGTATATACATCATTTGACATTAAAAGCACCAGACATACCTGCTGCCCACCATTCAATCCGCACTACAGTTTAACCTTTCTATGGAATACTATTATAGTCTTGGCCTTTTTGCCCACGAAAAACATAAGTAGTATGGTTTAAAATTTATCCCCTGATAGGTTAAAAACCTCATGCATCAATATAGACATTTTTTGGGGAACAATTCACCTTCAGTTGGCGTCTGCTGTTCTTCGGCAACTCCTCTGCCTTGTTCTTCGTCTACTACAAGGTTTTTCCCCTTTTACATATGTATGTTGTGCTTGCGGCTATCTATCCCAATAATCTCTTCTCTTCGATTGCCTTAATTAAGCCATGCAAGGAGCTTAACAGATTTTTTAGCTTTCCATGTGTAAATGCACACAAAAAACCAGTGAGATACATGCATCTATGTTGCCCCTAAGTTGAAAAATAATACACTTTCTTACTTCCTCAGCAGAATAAGTAGCACCATAGGTAGGAGCATGAACAAAAGATTGGGCTTGTACCGGTGCGTGTGCATGACATGCATCTGGTGTTGCGTTTCATGATATAAAGACACACCTACATGTGTGGACATAGGTTCACACGCCTTGCGGTCTACCCCATTGAACAACACAACTATAGCTGACATCACGTCTTGCTCGAATGCGCCGCTGAGCTACTTCTTTAGACTAGTCCCTGTTATGTTGATTGACATTTGTCCAGGGATATAGAATAAGTTCCTGCATCGGACGGAGTAGTTGAAAACAGTCTTTACAAATTGTCTTAGGGTACATGCCAAATGAAATTAAGGGAAAAAGAAATAATTTACCTTGACAATATTGCTTTCCCAGCAATATACAATAACCATCGGTAGACCACCCTAGCACTGTCCTGCTGATTTTGATGTGTCTGTTCAATTGTTTCTCCAAGATTCGATGAACCAGCTTCAATCTGTCGAGCTGTTCATTAATTCATCAAAAAGTCAGTACGTTAAAAATACTCCCTCCGTAAACTAATACAAGAGCATTTAGATCACTAAAATAGTGATATAAACACTCTTATATTAGTTTATGGAGGGAGTAATTTTTTAGAAGTTACTAATTGGCAATCTGGCAGGCTGCTAGAACACTCACCGGCAGGGTTCGCAACTTGCACATTGCATATGTGGTCTACGATTCTCTAGCCCATATTGGTTTTCCCAGCAGCAGCCATTGATATCATAGTGAGCACATTAGCTTCATTTTAAAAACAAACTCTGTCAGCATTTATTTACTATAAAAATGAGTAGAAATGAATAACATGTCAGCTAATCACTAGTATATCATACATGGTATGTTTGCTACGAATTGTGCAAGGTTTGGTTAATCGTCCGTCTTAGGTGGAGCCATAACATGTGGTGTTGCAACAATAACATTTTATGGCTTGTTAGGACCTGCAACTGATCCTCCTGCCCTAGTAGTGGCAGCACGAATTTTAACATCTGGAAGAAATTCAATGCTTGGTGGGCCTAAAACTAGATGTTGTGCATTATCAGCAGTAAATTTTAGTTTTTTGAAAGATCCAACTACACTATAGCTGTTATGAACACTGTGTACTTTCACACTTGAACCCGAAGTGTATTCAGTATCTAATCATAAAAAACACAGAAGTTATTCTGATAACAAGATATTTCCTTTTATCATTTTTTCTCGCTGGAGCTCCCGGCACAATCATATAAACTGAAGTTAGCAACCCCCTTCCTTATAGTATTCATAAATTCTCTTGTTGGTGGACTCACTTGTTGACGTTTCCTACCAAAACAAAATATATGTGAGATATAATTAGCAATTTCGTTTATCTGTAAAGTAGTATTGACATCATATGACTTTGAAAAACACTAGACATGCTGTCCTACCAACCATTCGATCCACTGTCCACTTTAACATTTCTCTGGAATACTATTGTAGTTTTAGCCTCTTGCATGAAAAAACATAAGTAGTACGGTTTATAATTTATCCCCCAATAGGTTAAAACCTCATGTATCAATATAGACATTTTTTGTGGCAAACATTTCACCTTCAGCTTGCATCTGCAGTTCTTCGGCAACAGCTCTGCCCTGTTATTCATCTACTACAAGATTTTCCCCTCTCACATATCTATGCTGTGCTTGCGGCTATCTATCCCAATAATCTCTTTCTCTTCAATTGCCTTAATTGAGCCATGCAAGGAGCTTAACAAATTTTTCAGCTGTCAATGTGTCAATGCACACAAAAAACCAGTGAGATACATGCATCTACGTTGCCCCTAAGTTGAAAAATAATACACTTTCTTACTTCTTCACCAAAATAACTAGCACCATAGGTAGGAGCATGAACAAAAGATTGGGCTTGCACCAGTGCATGTGCATGACATGCATCTGGTGTTGCGTTTGATGATATAAGGACACACCCATGTGTGGACATAGAATTCATGCGCCTTGCGGTCTACCTCATTGAACAACACACTTTAGCTGACATCACGTCTTCCTCAATTGCGCTGCTGAGCTGCTTCTTCAGACTATTCCTTGTTATGTTGATTGGCTTTTGTCCAGGGATATACATAAAGTTCCTGTATGAGACGGAGTAGTTGAGAACAGTCTTGACAAACTATCTTGAAAGGTTACATGCCAAATGAAATTCAGGGAAAAAGAAACAATTTACCTTGACAATATTTCTTTCCCATCAATGTACAGTAACCATCGATAGACCACCCTAGCATCATTCTGCTGATTTTGAAGTGTCTGTTCAATTGTTTCTCCAAGATTCGGTGGACCAGCTTCCATCTGTCGAGTTGTTTGTTAATTCATCAAAAGGCCAGTACTTTAAAATAATTTTTGAAGTTACTAATTGGCAATGCCGCTAGAACACTCACCTGCAAGGTTTGCAACCGGCCCATTTTGTATGTGGTCAAAGTTCCCAGGCCCATATTGTTTTGGCCAACAGCAGCCATTGATATCATAGTGAGCACATCAAGTTCATATTGAAAACAAACTCTGTCAGCATTAATTTAATTTTAAAACGAGTAGAAATGAATAACATGTCAGCTAATCAGTAGTATATCTTACATGGTATGTTTGCCACGAATTGTGCCAGGAAAGGTTCATTCTCCACGTTAGGTGGAGCCATAGCATGATGTCTTGCAACAAACAACATTTTCTGGCTTTCTAGGACTCGCAATTAAATGTTCTGCCCTGGTAGTGCCATCACGAATTTTAACCGCTCAGACAAATTCAATACTTGGTGGGCCTAAAATAACATGTTCTGTATTATGATAGTAACTATTAGTTTTCTAAAAGAGTCAACTACAATATTGCAATTATGAACACTATGTACATTCACACCCAAACCCGAAGTGTATTCACTGTCTAATCATAAGAAAACACAAAAGTTATTTTGACAACAAGATAATCACTTACTTTATCTTTTTTTCTCACTGGAGCTCCGGGCACCATCATATAAATTTAAGGTGATGGCTTCGTTAAGTTAGCAATCCCCTTCTTGATAGTATTCAGAACAATCTCTTATTGGTGGAGTGACCTGTGAACGTTACCTACAACTACAAAAATATTTGTGAGATACTTGAGCTCTTTTTTGTCCATAAAGCAGTACTGACATCATTTGACTTTGAAAAACACTACACATACCGTCCTACCCACCATTCGATCCGCTCTCGACTTTAGCCTTTCTCTGGAATGATATTGTAGTCTTAGCCTTTTGCCTGCGAAAAACATAAGTAGTATGGTTTAAAATTTATACCCTAATAGGTTCAAAACCTCAGGCACCAATATAGACATTCGTTGTAGCGAACATTTCACCTTCAGCTGGCGTCTGCTGTTGTTCGGCAACCGCTTTACCTTGTTCATCGTCTACTATGAGGGTTTTCCCCTTTGACATATCTATGCTGCGCTTGCTGCTATTTGTCCCAGAAATCTCTTTCTTTCCGATCACCAATTAAGCCATGCAAGGAGTTTAACGGATTTTCAGCTGTCAATGTGTAAAGGCACAGAAAAAACAGTGAGATACATGCACCTATGTTGCAGTTGAATAATAATAATATACTTTCTTACTTCTTCAGCAGAATAATTGGCACCATAGGTAGGAGCATGAACAAAAGTTAGGGCTTGCACTGATACTTCTGCATGACATCTATTTGGTGTTGCGTTTGATGATATAAAGACACCACCTACATGTGTGGACATAGAAATCACACGCCTTGTGGTCTACCTCATTGAACAACACAACTATAATTGACATCACGTCTTGCCACTAGTAGAAAAAGGGTCAAATGTCAAGCACATTAGTGTCGGTTTGCTTTTGAGCCGACACTAATGTGTGCATTAGTGCCGGTTCCAACGGCTAGCCGTCCGCTTTCATTAGTACCGGTTCGTGGCCGACCTTTAGCACCGGTTCGTGCCACGGACCGGTACTAAAGTGAGTGGTGGCAGGATGTTGTCAGTCCGGGGCCCCTCCAGCACCTTTAGTACCGGTTCGTGGCACGAACCGGTGCTAAAGGTCGTCCTACATAAACCCTTCGTCCACCCGAGCTCGCTCTGTTCTTCCCCTTTCCCCTCTCCTCTCTGTTCTTCCCCTCTTCCTCTCGAGCTCATCACACATTTTGCCCAAAATTTGTCAAGATTTGAAGGCCCCCATCCATTCAAATGATCACAAAGGTTAGCAACTTTGTCCTTTCATCTCTCATTGCTAGATTAGCTCTTGCAATGCTTTGCATAGTGATTAATTTATGAGTTTAGTAATTTGGAAGGAAATATATGTGCTAGTATTTGATTGATATGCAATTTGAGGTCAAAAATAACACTTAGTTTGCATATGTAGGTGTGGTTTACTTAGTGCCTTCTAAATCTCCGTCGTAACCACAGTCGATCGCCCACACCGTTCCGTCGCCGGCACCACCTTGTGGTGAGCCTCTTGTTCATGAATGTTTTACATTACCAAGTTGATGTTTGTGTGATTTGGATATATAGTTACTCGTATAATTATCTTACCCGTACGTTGTTTGTTATACATAGTGCCATGGTTTTGATATCCGTCCCCGTCGGCCCTCGTCCTTGTTATGATTCGGATGTGGTATATTCTCTTTTAAAACTAGTTGTTGCATTTCGTGTTTATGACAAATTATGCCCATCAAGTTGACATAGATATTTTTGTCTAGGAGGTTTGTGAACCGGAAATTCCAACCGACCCTATTGTCGAGAGGTTAAATTTAGTTGAAAGAGAAAACGAGTATTTGAAAGAAAAATTGAAAAGAATTGAGGGGGAGAAGATGAAATTGGAGTTGCATGTTGCCGGTGTCGTCGATGATCACAAGATCAAGATGGAGAAAATGCGCTTGAAGATTAGAAAGATTAGAAAATATGCCATTGATAGTGAGGCTTGGTATCATTATGCTGTTGGATCAATTGTTACCTTAGTTGCGATCTTGATCGCATTTGTTGTTGCATTTAAATTCTTTAGTTAGAGAGTTATTTGTTTGTTGCATTTAAGTCTTGTATGAACTTTATGTATGAACTTGTATTAATTTGGTATTTTCGGTGTTGTGTAATGAAGATGAGCCGACAATGGATGTACGATGACCGATGCTCTCCCGAGTTCATTAATGGCATGCAAACTTTTCTGCTTGCGGCTGAGCAAACAAGCGGGCGGATGGTTTTATGCCTTGTCCATGTTTAGTCTGTAAGAATGATCACAATTACTCTATGTCAAGAACCATTCACGTCCACCTGTTTAAGTCCGGTTTCATGCCCCACTATAATGTTTGGACCAAGCACGGAGAAAGAGGGGTTATGATGGAAGACAATGAAGAAGAAGAGGACGACGACAGCTATCCTGGCCATGGGTTCCCTGAATACGATGATACAACAATGGGGGAAGAAGCTGAGCCGGCAATGTGGGAAGAAGCTGAGGAAGAGGCATCAGATGAGCCCGCTGATGATCTAGGTCGGGCCATTGCCGATGCAAAGAGAAATTGCGCAAGTGATTTGGAGAAGAAGAAGTTGCAGCACATGTTAGAGGACCACAAGAAATTGTTGTACCCGAATTGCGAAGCTGACAAGAAAAAGTTGGGCACCACACTGGAATTGCTGCAATGGAAGGCAGAGAATGGTGTATCTGACAAGGGATTTGGAAAGTTGCTGGTAATGATAAAGAATATGCTTCCAAAGGACAACGAATTGCCCGAGAGTACGTACGAAGCAAAGAAGGCTGTCTGCCCTCTAGGGTTAGAGGTGCAGAAGATACATGCATGCCCTAATGACTGCATCCTCTACCGCGGTGAGTACGAGGATTTGAACGCTTGCCCGGTATGCGGTGCATTGCGCTATAAGATCAGGCGCGATGACCCTGGTGATGTCGAGGGTGAGCACCCCAGGAAGAAGATTCCTGCGAAGGTGATGTGGTATGCTCCTATAATACCACGGTTGAAATGTTTGTTCCAAAACAAAGAGCATGCCAAGGCGATGCGATGGCACAGAGAAGACCGTAAGAAAGACGGAAAGTTGAGAGTACCCGCTGACGGGTCGCAGTGGAGAAAAATCGAGAGAAAGTAGGGAAGGAGTTTGCAGATGACGCAAGGAACATATGGTTTGGTCTAAGCGCAGATGACATTAATCCTTTTGGGGAGCAGAGCAGCAACCATAGCACCTGGCCTGTGACTCTATGTTTGTATAACCTTCCTCCTTGGTTGTGCATGAAGCAGAAGTTCATTATGATGCCAGTGCTCATCCAAGGCCCTAAGAAACCCGGCAACGACATTGATGTGTACCTAAGGACATTAGTTGAAGAACTCTTACAGCTGTGGAATGGAACAGGTGTACGTGCGTGGGATGAGCACATGGGGGAAGAATTTGACCTAAAGGCCTTGCTGTTCGTGACCATCAATGATTGGCCTGCTCTCAGTAACCTTTCAGGACAGACAAACAAGGGATACCGCGCATGCACGCACTGTTTGGATGATACCGACAGTATATATTTGGACAATTGTAGGAAGAATGTGTACCTGGGACATCGTCGATTTCTTCCGAGCAGGCATCCCGTAAGAAAGAAAGACAATCATTTCAAAGGTGAGGCGGATCACCGGACGAAGCCTCGCCACCGTACTGGTGCTAATGTACATGATATGGTCAAGGATTTGAAGGTAGTCTTTGGAAAGGGTCCTGGCGGACAACCTGTTCCGAATGACGCTGACGGACGCGCACCCATGTGGAAGACCTGCCCTATTGGAAAGACCTAGAGGTCCGCTCTGCAATCGACGTGATGCACGTGATGAAGAATCTTTGCATGACCCTGCTTGGCTTCTTGGGCGTGTATGGGAAGACAAAAGATACACCTGAGGCACGGGAGGACCAGCAACGTATGCATGGAAAAGATGGCATACATCAGGGTCATGCCAGCTACGCTCTTACCAAAGAAGAGAAGGAAATCTTCTTTGAATGCCTGCTCAGTATTAAGGTTCCGTCTGGCTTCTCGTCGAATATAAAGGGAATAATAAACATGGTAGAGAAAAAGTTCCAGAACCTAAAATCTCATGACTGCCACGTGATTATGACGCAACTGCTTCCGGTTGCATTGAGGGGGCTTCTACCAGATAACATTCGATTAGCCATTGTGAAGCTATGTGCATTCCTCAATGCAATCTCTCAGAGGGTAATCGATCCAGAAATCATACCAAGAATGATTTGGTGCAATGTCTTGTCAGTTTCGAGGTGGTGTTCCCACCATCCTTCTTCAACATCATGACGCACGTCCTAGTTCACCTATGCGAAGAGATTAACGTTTTGGGTCCTGTATTTCTACACAATATGTTCCCCTTTGAGAGGTTCATGGGAGTCTTAAAGAAATATGTTCATAACCGTGCTAGGCCAGAAGGAAGCATCTCCTAGGGCCATGAAAATGAGGAGGTCATTGAGTTTTGTATTGACTTCATTCCTGACCTTAAGCCGATTGGTGCTCCTGAATCACGGCATAAGGGCAGACTGGATGGAAAAGGCACGCTAGGAGGGAATCAAAAAATATGTATGGACGGACATTCTCTCACTGAAGCACACTACACAGTTATACAGAATTCCGCCTTGGTGGCTCCGTATATGGACGAACACAAGAATTTTCTACGCTCCAAACACCCGGAGCGGTCTGATGACTGGATTACACGTGAACAAACCAGGAGTTTCGCCGGCTGGTTGCAGACACGTACCATGCATGACGCCTCTATTGAAGATGACCTGTACTTGCTGTCCCAGTTACCATCTTCGAATATAATGACTTTCAAAGGGTACGAGATAAATGGTAATACATTTTACACGATCGCCCAAGATAAGAAGAGCACAAACCAAAACAGTGGTGTCCGCTTTGATGCAACAACCAAGACGGGAAAGGAAACATATTGTGGTTACATAGAGGAGAGATGGGAACTTGACTATGGACGTGGTTTGAAGGTCCCTTTGTTTCGGTGCAAATGGGTCAATATGACACGAGGCGGGGTAACGGAAGACCCGCAATATGGAATGACAACAGTGGATCTCAATAATCTTGCGTATGCAGACGAACCATTCGTCCTAGCTAATGATGTGGCACAGGTTTTCTATGTGAAGGATATGTCTACCAAGCCGAGAAAAAGAAAAGATAAGGAAGCGAATGCATCATACGATGAGCCAAAGCGCCACATACACTACCGGAATCAGCTATTTTGCCGTCTGCCACGGCAGACGGCAAAGGCATGAACGGCGGACGGCAAAGGCCTTTGCCGTCAGCCACGGACGGCAAAAGGCTCCGGCAAAGTAGGCTACGGTAAACAGCTACTTTGCCGTCTGCTTTTGGCGGCTGACGGCAAAGGGACCTTTGCCATCAGCAGCAGACGGCAAAGAAAGCAGACGAACGGACTAACAGCGTAGCCTTTGCCGTCCGCCTCGTGAGTCACAGACAGCAAACAAAAGGGATAATATTTAAAAAAACACAACAACAATGCTCCCGAGTGCTGCGGTCAACGCATGCAAGTGCACTTCCCTATCTTTCTTTTTAACAGGGAAAGGACAGGTCGTGCCTTGGTGCCTTTTGTTCAACATTAGTGGAGTACAAAGTTCAAACAGGACCCCGAGAAAACTAAAGTTACAACATAGTCCTGGAAATTAACACAAAAGGCCCTAAAAATTAAAACTGAAAGGCAATCGAGTCCTTGCTCTCCACTGCAGTGCTCTGCCCGCCCCGTCGTCCAGCCCGACTATGGCTGCGCCGCCGCCCGACGCTTCTCGCTGCGCCGCTGTCTGACCCTGCTCAGCCGCGCTCGGGAGCTGACTTGCTCCGGCGCGGGGGCGAGGGGGTGCACGTGAGGGAGGTCGGGGATGGGAGGTGCGCGACCGGCAGAGCTCGCGAGGCGGGGCGCACGGCCGGCAGGTGAGGAGCTCGAGTGCGCACGGAGCTCGCGGTGCGGACGGGCTCAGGTGAGCTTCACGTGGCGCTGGCAAGGTGGCAGAACTTCACGTGGCGCTGGCAAGGTGGCAGGGCTTCACGCGGCGACGACGATGGAGATGCACACGGCAAGGCTGCTGGCCACGATGGACAGGCGGTCGAGGGGCGCAGCGTCGGCCGGACGGAGGGGCGGGAGGGTGCTGACGCGGCGACGGATGGACAGGCACGCGGGCGGTGGCCGCCCCGTGCGGCTGCTCGGGGACGAGCGTGCGCTGGGCTGAACCTGCGGCTGCTCGGGAGCGCCGGACAGGCAGGCGGGCGCGGCGTGCGTTGGCCCGCGGCATGCGGCTGCTCGGGGGAGTAGGAGAGAGGTGGGACTAGCAGGAGAGAGGAGAGCGATGACCGGCGGTGTGCTACTACTCTGGCAGAAGGAGAGGGGAATCGTGGGTGGGGCTATGCGTCGATGGGGCTGTGCGTGGGCGCGCGTGCATCATGGGTCAGTGGGGGCATGCGTCCGACGGCTGTGAGTGGGTGGGACGTGCGTCTAGGATTTCGCCAAGTCATTGATCCGTGTGGTCTATCCGCGTGGTGTGCTTCTTCTTTGCCGTCCGCCGAGGCTTTGCCGTCCGCTTTTTTTAATCTTTGCCGTCTGCTAGCAGACGGCAAAGAGGGGGCCGTTCAGTTTTTCTAATCAGCTCGTTACTGGGGGCCACCTCTCTCTTTGCCGTCAGCCAGCTGACGGCAAAGAACTGACAGATGGCAAAGACCAATTTTGCCGTCTGTCAGTTGTTGGCCGTCTGCTTTTTGATAGCTGATGTCAAAGACCTTCTTTGCCGTCTGCTAGCAGACGGCAAAGAACTGGCAGACGGCAAAATCCCTGATTCCAGTAGTGATAGTTCTTTCTGGGAAGAGAAACATCGTGGGAGTGGATGACAAGACAGACATGTCAGAAGATTATGAAAATTGATGAAATTGCTCCATTCACAGTGAACATTGACCCGAGCATCCAGTTAAATGATGAAGATTTTCCATGGCTACGACGCAAAGGGACACACGCAAAGAAAAAGTTTCACGCCCAAAGATCTGGGATGTGATCGGCTTCACTATCATCACTTTCTTCTGTGTTTCACACCCAGGAGGGAATCTCTGTAATAGTTAGGGTAGTTATGTGTTTTGGCATTTGAAACGCGAAGAAATTTTATGTGCAAACAAATTCTTTCATGCATTTACTGATTTTTTCAGCTAAATGACCCTGAAATTGAAAAGCATTTCAAATGAACTCAGAAAAGGTTGAAAGTTGGCATGGTATCATAATTTCACCCACATAGCATGTGCAAAAAAGTAGAGAGGGTTACCGCAAAAACTGGATGCACTTCGTGTACAAAATGGACAATCTCTTTCGAAGTATCAGGGTTTGGGACGAAAACTCATCCGTTACAAAGGCATTTCATTTTTTAAATAACCTAAGCATTACCAAATTGAATATAATGATAAAACACACTAATATTAAACATAAGAAAAAAGAATCACTGGAAAATCTATTTTCAAAGTTAAGTTATTCACAAACTAGTGATTCACACAAATTTCAAATAATACAAAATGTAAACTATTCAAATTTGTAAACTACCGGCACTAATAGAAAGTTTGTAATTTTTTGTACCTAATGCAAAAATATTCACAAAGAAACTCTAAATACAGCAAAAAATAACTCAAAAATAAATAAAACAAAAATAAATAAAGCAAAAAAATAAGAAAATAAAAAAGCCCGCCTACTGCGCCACAGCGGCCTGCATACGACTAGAAACCCAACCTGTTGTTGGGCTAGGATGCAGGCCCGCAAAGGCCCAGTAGGCCCACAGGGCAGCACAGAACATTTAGGCCTAGTAGGCCTGCTTTCACTAGTAGGAAAAGGGGCTTTTACCCCGGTTTGTAAGGGCCTTTTGTCCCGGTTTTCGAACCGGGACTAAAGGGTCGTTACTAAAGCCCTAACCCTTTAGTCCCGGTTCTTACACGAACCAGGACAGAAGGTCCTCCACGTGGCCGCTACTGCCAGCCCAGGCAGGGGGGCCTTTGGTCCCGGTTGGTGACACCAACCGGGACCAATAGGCAGGGCCTTTTGTCCCGGTTGGTGTCACCAACCGGGACCAATAGGCATCCACGCGTCAGCATTTCAGGGGCTGGGGTTTTTGTTTTTTTAAAGGGGGGGGGGGGTTGGGGGGTTAATTTAGGTGTTTCATATATTGTGTTAGCTAGCTAATTAATAGAGAGAAGTGTCCTCTCTTATCTCCGTGCTTGGTCGATGCTACGTACTATATACGTATGGAGAGGACTAGACACGCTAGCTAGTAATCAAATGAAGGAAACAGAAGATCGTCATGAACATATGCATACAGAGAGAAGTGATATCGACCACCTCTCCTTCTCCGAGAGATTGGTCGAACAACAAGTTCTCGTATATCTATCCGACACTACCGGCTAAATATATACAATAATTATCTCTTACAATACAATCTCCTAATTAAATTGTAAGAACACAGGGTCCCCATAGTATTCTCCGTTTTCAGCGATCACGTGGTCAAGGAAGAATGCCGCCAATTCCTCTTGAATTCCTCGCATACGATCTGGTGCTAGGAGTTCATCCCGCTTCCGAAACATCTAATTTGAAGAAGGGGGTCAATACATATATATATGAATAAATGAAACTCAACACAAATGATGGTAATAAAATAAAATTGTGAATATTATTGCTTATGCACTTCATATTGTTCTTCAGAGTAGCCCCGCTCACAGGTCGTGTAGCGGATGGACTTGCAAACGTAGTATCCACAGTAATTATTCCAGGGTTCCTGCCACAACCACTTTACAAGAAATAGAGGTCAATCAAACTGATAAGCAAGCATGCTAAATGGTATTGATGAAACTAGCACTTGAATCACTAGGAGATGCGCGGAACATGCTACTATAGTACTTACTTTCGGGTGTTTAAATTGCAGCTTCTTCGGCAGTCCCGGAGCTTTTGTGGTGAATTTTCTCCAAACCCTGCCAGACAAAGAAAACAATTACTTGATATCAGGAAATGAACAAAGTTGCTGATATGGTGGATAATGATCAATTTTACTTACTTCTCGAGCATTTGAGTCATGTTCGCATAGTCCTGGGGATCTTTTCGTCTCGAGTCTAAGACGGTTACTACTCCCTGCTCAAGCTTAATCTCTAGGAGAATATAGTGGAAGCTGCGCATGCATGCATAAGTCATCAATTACATTACCATAACCTGGACTAATAAGGGAAACCAAATATGCACAAGACAGTAACACTCACTTGAAGTTGTAAGGAAAGAGTATTATATCTTTGTTTTGATTTAATACCAACGACTGTAGCAAGTTGGCCTCGGCTTCTTTGGGATGTTTTTCAACCGTATATGCATCTATGAGATTTGTGTTAATGAACCCAATATCACCGATTTGTCTTTTCTTCAATTCGGCGATCTTCAATCTGCATAATATAGTGAGGATAATTATAAATACATGCAATGAAAGAGCTGACCTATATAGAGAGACTTAATGACAGAAGTAGTACTACTTACAGACAGTAGAAAGTGATCGTTGTTTTATCGACGGCCTTTTGATTGTAAAACTAGAAGAAATCCTCAAATGGAACATTCAGCAGTTCAATTCCAACGAGGTCATGCTCCGGTTTAACTCTCAGCGTCAAAGTACTCGTCCCATCAGACTCACTGCAGGTTTTCATGTACCAATCATGTAATCTTCGCATCATCATTCTTAGAGATCTTTCATCTTTGACGAGAGGCTTCCCGTAATGGTATTTGTGTTCGTCCACCTCCATGATTTCATAATGTACATCGTCGGGCAGGTAATCTCCAAGATTGCTATAACCGGGCACCGTCCTCGGATCATTAGCGATGATGTCTTTTGACACCTTGAGCGGGGGGCACGATTGGTTCGCTTGTTCACCGAGCTGGGCAATTTTTTCCCAGCTCGTCGTTCTTTTAACCTTTGATCACTAACAGTACTTCCCGACCGCTCCGCTTCGGCATATGTCTTTGCAAGAATGCGCTCATAGTTGCCTCTCGGCGGAGACTTTGGTGGTTTTGTCAGCGCAGCCAGAGTGCGCTTTGCTTTCACCGGATCTACCTTCTCATCCGGAGGTGGATGTTTCTTTGCTTTCACCCCTTCAAAGAAGTTTGTCACTTCGGCTCGCACGATCTTCCTGGTTTCCTCCTCGGTCCTCTCGTATGGTAACTTCTCTGGAGTCTTCAGAGAAGGACCGAATCTGTATTGCCTCCCGCCTCTAGCAGCTGTACTGCTAGACGCCGGCAGAGCAGACGGAGCGGCTGCGGCTGTCTTCTTTCCTTGCTTACGAGGCGGAGGAGAAGGACTACGACGCGCCGGAGCAGCCGCAGCGGCGGCAGGTCTCTTCCGCCCTTGCTGACGAGGTGGAGAAGGAGGAGGCTGGCTGCTCTGGCGCGCCGGCGCAGGCGGAGTGCCGCCACGCGCCGGACAAGGAGGCTGAGTGCCCTGATCACTCGCCGGAGGAGGAGGCGGAGTGCCGCCACGCGCCGGAGAAGGAGGCTGAGTGCCCTGATCACTCGCCGGAGGAGGAGGCGGACTGCCCTTACTCGCCGGAGCCGTCCAGTTCGGAAGGTTGATGAGCTCCTTCCGCCATAGGCACGGAGTCTTCAGAGCTAAACACAGCCGAGTCTCCCCTTCACCGGTAGGGTGGTCAAGCTGGAGGTCCTCAAATCCCTCCGTTATTTCATCCACCATCACCCTAGCATATCCTTCTGGAATCGACCGGCAATGGTAGGTTGCGCCGGGTTTAGGAGGTAAAACAGAGCCAACAGCCGCCTTGACATTGAAGTTCTGCCATTGCGCCATAAGGTGGCAATGTTGAGACTCCGTGATAGCATCCACGGGGTAGCTAGCAGGAGCCGTCAAGACATGCTCCAGCTGAAGCAGCTCGGTGGAAGCCACACCGCTTCTCCGCTGAGATGGCGGGGTAGCTTCGGGGGTAGTTTCGGCATGTCGATTGCTGTCTCGTTCCTCTAGCGCTTGAACCCTTTCGTGCAGCTTCTGAATTTGGGTCTGCTCCATTTTTTTCCTCCTCTCCTGGCTTTTGTAACCGCCTGCGTTCGGAAAACCAGCCTTCCACGGAACGGAGCCTGGCGTGCCTCGTGTCCGTCCAGGGTGCTCAGGATTCCCGAGGGCCATTGTGAGCTCGTCGTTCTCTCTGTCTGGAACGAACGTCCCTTCCTGCGCTGCATCGATATATTGCTGAATCTTCTTGACTGGTATTCTCAAAAGCTCGTTCGTCCAAACGCACCTCCCTGATACAGGGTCCAAGGTTCCGCCAGCCCCGAAGAACCAAGTCCGGCAACGGTCTGTCCAGTTCATTGTCTGTGGTTCGATCCCTTTTTCAAGCAGATCATTCTCAGCCTTGGCCCACTTAGGCCGGGCTTTGAGGTAGCCACCTGACCCCGTGCGATGGTGAAGCTTCTTCTTCGCAGCATTCTTCTTGTTTGTCGCTGACATCTTCTTACTCTTTTCCGATGTCTTGTGGGCCACAAATGCGGGCCAGTGATCTCTGATCTTCTCATACCGGCCGATGAATTCCGGTGTCTCTTCTTTGTCGACAAACGTTTTCAGCTCATTCTTCCACCTCCTGAATAGGTCTGCCATCTTCTTAAGAGCATGAGACTTGATTAATTGCTCTATAACTGGCTTCTCTGGATCCTCCTGTGGCGGTAGGGTGAAATTTGCCTTCAGCTCAGTCCAAAGATCATCTTTCTGCATATCATTGACATAAGACACCTCAGGGTCTTCCTTCTTAGGCTTATACCATTGGTGGATGCTGATCGGGATCTTGTCCATAACTAGAACCCCGCACTGAGCAGCAAATGCATCCTTTGTCCGGATTGGTTCAATCGGTTGGCCATCGCGCGCGATTGCTGTGATCTCAAACCTTTCATCCGAGCGCAACTTTCTCTTCGGGCCTCGTCTCTTTACCGCAATTGTGCTCGATCCGGAGGGCTAGAAAAAAGAAGAAAGACGAGTGTTAATTAATATGTGTACATACCAAAACAATGAATGCATCAATTAGCTAGTCAGCACAGGCTTAACTAATATATTTACCTGGCCGGACTCTGTTCGGTCACCGGAGCCGTCACCACGGGCTCCTTCTTGCACCAGCATTGGGTCACCGGAGCCATCATAATCATGTCTTTCCTCCTCCACTCTTCGATCACCGTAGCCTGCTTCTTCACCCTGTTCTTCCAGACCATCATTGTCGTTAAGATACGACAAGATATCACCTCCGGCTAAGATTATGTCCCCCAACACCTCTTCTGCTTGCTCGTCTTGTCTGTGCTCCATTGTTTCTGCAAATATTACAACATGGCAATTATTACACAAACATGACAGCAGGTGGTTAGTGCAAACGTAGACCTAGCTTATTCCGGGTTTGGGGTGGCCTCAGCAACGCTTCAAGGGTAGGGGCGCGGCGGGAGGGGGTAGGAGACCGACATCGTTTTTTTCTACGGTTTGGGTGTGATCGAGAGTTTTGGTCGAGCGAGAGGGCCGGGGGGTGCTCCCGTGGTATAAGTTATCACGGTCGAGAGGGGGTATAAATATCGACCGTCCATCATGTCGAAGTTATCTGGGAGGGAGTTATATATATCGACAACGACGACATACATACATATTTTTTCTATTTTTTCTTCTTCTCTTCTATTCCTTTCTTCTTCTCCTCTTCTTTTTCTTCTTTTTTCCTCTTCTTATTTATTTCTCCTCTTCTTCCTCTCCTCTTCTTCTCCTTTCTTCCTCTTCTTATTTTCCTTTTTCCTCTCATTCATAAAAAAATGTTCAAATAGAAAATTTCGAAAAAAGTAAAGGTTTTGCCTAATGCATTGTTCATATGAATATACAAACATTTGCATATTCTACAATAATTAATATCACCAAAAAAATCTATGAACAGAAAAAAATCCTAACTTCTCTATAAATCTATCTTTTGCATATATACATGAACATATATATACACAGAGAACATATATACATACATATACACAGAGAAAATGCAAAAAAAAGATCTAAAAAAAGGACATATAAACAGATATACACACATACATATACTCATACATATACATGTAAGCATATAAATGTGCAGAAAAAACAGGGAGGAATTAGGGGGCAGTGCCGGCCCTGACCAAGGCGACGGCGGCGCGTCGGGGCAGGGGCAGAGGCGACGGCGGCGTGGTCGGGGCAAGGGCAGAGGCGTCGGCGGCGAAGGGCGGGGCAGGGCGACGGCGACGACGGGGACGGCCGGGGCGGCGTGCGTCGGGGCAGGGGCGCGGCTGACG
>NC_057796.1:19868343-19868937 GCF_018294505.1 Triticum aestivum
GGTTGGTGGCACCAACCGGGACTGAAGGGGGGGCATTGGTCCCGGTTGGTGCCACGAACCGGTACCAATGCACCCCTTTAGTCCCGGTTGGTGGCACCAACCGGGACCAAAGGCCTCTTGCTGCCCGCGTCGCAGCCAAAAGTTTAGTCCCACCTCGCTAGTTGAGAAGGGCTCGGAGTGGTTTATAAGCCCCGCTGCGGCTGCTGTCTCGAACTCCTCTCTATAGCAGGCTTCTGGGCCTAACTTTGGCGCGCTGCCCGTTGAGCCCTCTAGCCCTTCTGGGCCTGTATTTGCAAACCCGAGGGTTGGAGGGCCCAGCGGACTGCGCCCCAACAATTTTTTTGCTGTTTTTAGTTTTTTTAGTTTTCTTTTTTGCTTTATTTATTTTGTTTTGTTTCTACTTACAACAAAAAACTTATTTATTTTATTTTATTTTGTTTCTAATTACTTATTTATTTTACTTTATGATAATTCTTTTTGCTATTAAAGTTTCTATCAAAAAAAGTTCTTTATGAAAATTCTTTTTGCTGTATTTAGTTTTTTGTTTTCTTTTTTGCTTTATTTATTTTGTTTTGTTTCTACTTACAACAAAAA
>NC_057796.1:19869041-19876101 GCF_018294505.1 Triticum aestivum
TTTTGCTATTAAAGTTTCTATCAAAAAAAGTTCTTTATGAAAATTCTTTTTGCTTTTAATGATTTTGAACAGAAAATACTTCAATAATTTTAGTTGCATCAATTTTATATGATTTTAGTTTCAATAATACTAGAGGTTTCTTATAATGTTTTGAACAGAAAATACTTTGTTAATTTTAGTTTCATAAATTTTATTAAAGTTTATTTTATTTTGTCGGGACACAAGAAGTCCGGAGTTGTAATAAGTTATTAAAAATAAAAAAGAGGCGCAATGCTCGTTGATTTGCTTCAAGCCTTTCGGAATAGTGTAGACTGCACTGCACATAGCTCCATGCAGTCTACCTTATTGCTCAAGGCTTGAAGCTAAGCAACGTGAGCATTGCGCCTCTTCTTCATCGTCTCTGCACTCAGGGCTTATAAACCACTCCTAGTGCCTCTCATCTAGCAACGTGGGACTAGAAAACTGCTTAGTAAGAAACTCTAGTACCGGTTTGTGCCACGAACCGGTACTAAAGGTGCTCGTGGGGCCACAGCCTCATTAGTACCGGTTCGTGGCACCAACCGGGACCAAAGGGTGGAATTGGTCCCGGTTCGTGCCACCAACCGGGACCAATGGCCTTGCACAGCGGCGTGGTGGTGAGTTTAGTCCCACCTCGCTAGCTGAGAGAGAGTCGCACCTGTTTATAAGGTGCGGTGCGCCTGAGCTGTCGAGCTCCTCTCTAAAGCAGGCTTACGGGCCTAACCTCTCTGTACATGCCTGTGGGCCTACTGGGCCTGAATCCTGGCCCATGGATGGGTTTCTAATCGTATTCAGGCCGTGGTGGCCCAGTAGGTGGCATAATTTTTAATTTTTGGCCGGTTATTTTTCATGCATTTACTAATTATTTTGAGCTATAAGACCCTAAAATTGAAAAGCATTTCAAATGGACTCTGAAAAGGTTGAAAGTTGGCATGGTATCATCATTTCATCCACATAGCATGTGCAAGAAAGTTGAGAGGGTTACGGCAAAAACTAGATGCACTTCTTGTACAAAACAGACAATGGTATCATACTCGTCTGTTACAAAGTTGGCATGGTATCATCATAATAGTTGCGGGAGAAAGTCTTCACTTTTTCTTCGCTTGTGTCATTTGCTTATTGCGCCGTAACCATGGATAATCTTCATCGTTTATCAGGATGCTTGGGTCAGCCTTGACTTTGAAGGGAGGAATTTCATGAAACTTCTCATAATCTTCAGACATGTCTGTCTTGCCCTCCACTCCCACAATGTCCCTTTTTCCTGAAAGAACTATGTGGCGCTTTGGCTCATCGTATGATGTATTCGCTTCCTTATCTTTTCTTTTTCTTGGTCTGGTAGACATGTCCTTCACATAGATAACCTGTGCCACATCATTGGCTAGGACGAACAGTTCGTTAGTGTACCCAAGATTGTTCAGATCCGTTGTTGTCATCCCGTACTGTGGGTCTACCTGTACCCCGCCTCCTGACAGATTGACCCATTTGCACTTAAACAAAGGGACCTTAAAATCATGTCCATAGTCAAGTTCCCATATGTCCATTATGTAACCATAATATGTGTCCTTTCCCCTCTCGGTTGCTGCATCAAAGCGGACACCGCTGTTTTGGTTGGTGCTCTTTTGATCTTGGGCGATCGTGTAAAATGTATTCCCATTTATCTCGTATCCTTTGTAAGTCAATACAGTCGAAGATGGTCCCCTGGACAACGAGTACAACTCATCACAAACAGTGGTGTCACCTCTGAGAGGTGTTTCCAACCAACTGCTGAAAGTCCTGATGTGTTCACATGTAATCCAGTCGTCACACTGCTCCGGGTGTTTGGAGCGCAGACTGTTCTTGTGTTCATCGACATACGGGGTCACCAAGGTAGAGTTCTGTAGAACTTTGTAGTGTGCTAGAGACCAAGAATATCCGTCCCTGCATATTATTGAGTCCCCTCCAAGCGTGCCTTTTCCAGTCAGTCTCCCCTCATACCGCGATTTAGGGAGACCTATCTTCTTAAGGCCAGGAATGAAGTCAACACAAAACTCAATGACATCCTCTGTTTGATGGCCCATTGAGATGCTTCCTTCTGGCCTAGCGCAGTTACGGACATATTTCTTTAGGACTCCCATGAACCTCTCAAAGGGGAACATATTGTGTAGAAATACGGGCCCCAGAATGACAATCTCGTCGACTAGATGAACTAGGACGTGCGTCATGATACTGAAGAAGGATGGTGGGAACACCAGCTCGAAACTGACAAGACATTGCGCCACATCACTCCTTAGCCTTGGTATGATTTCTGGATCGATCACCTTCTGAGAGATTGCATTGAGGAATGCACATAGCTTCACAATGGCTAATCGGACGTTTTTCGGTAGAAGCCCCCTCAATGCAACCGGAAGCAGTTGCGTCATAATCACATGGCAGTCATGAGACTTTAGGTTCTGGAACTTTTTCTCTGGCATATTTATTATTCCCTTTATATTCGACGAGAAGCCAGTCGGGACCTTCATACTGAGCAGGCATTCAAAGAAGATTTCTTTCTCTTCTTTCGTAAGAGGGTAGCTGGCAGGACCTTCATACTGCTTCGGAGGCATGCCGTCTTTTTCGTGCAAACGTTGCAGGTCCTCCCATGCCTCAGGTGTATGTTTTGTCTTCCCATACACGCCCAAGAAGCCTAGCAGGTTCACGCAAAGGTTCTTCGTCACGTGCATCACGTCGATTGAAGAGCGGACCTCTAGCTCTTTCCAGTAGGGTAGGTCCCAAAATATAGATTTCTTCTTCCACATGGGTGCGTGTCCCTCAGCGTCATTCGGAACAGCTAGTCCACCGGGACCCTTTCCAAAGATTACGTGTAAATCATTGACCATAGCAAGTACGTGATCACCGGTACGCATGGCGGGCTTCTTCCGGTGATCTGCCTCGCCTTTGAAATGCTTGCCTTTCTTTCGACATTGATGGTTGGTCGGAACAAATCGACGATGGCCCAGGTACAGATTCTTCCTGCATTTGTCCAGGTATATACTTTCAGTGTCATCTAAACAGTGCGTGCATGCGTGGTATCCCTTGTTTGTCTGTCCTGAAAGGTTACTGAGAGCGGGCCAATCGTTGATGGTTACAAACAGCAACGCGTGCAGGTTAAATTCCTCCTGTTTGTGCTCATCCCACGTACGTACACCATTTCCGTTCCACAGCTGTAAAAGTTCTTCAACTAATGGCCTTAGGTACACATCAATGTCGTTGCCGGGTTGCTTAGGGCCTTGGATGAGAACTGGCATCATAATGAACTTCCGCTTCATGCACATCCAAGGAGGAAGGTTATACATACATAGAGTCACGGGCCAGGTGCTGTGATTGCTGCTCTGCTCCCCGAAAGGATTAATGCCATCCACGCTTAAACCAAATCATACGTTCCTTGGGTCAGCTGCAAACTCAGCCCAGTACTTTCTCTCGATTTTTCTCCACTACGACCCGTCAGCGGGTGCTCTCAACTTCCCGTCTTTCTTACGGTCCTCACTGTGCCATCGCATCAACTTGGCATGCTCTTCGTTTCTGAACAGACATTTCAACCGTGGTATTATAGGAGCATACGACATCACCTTCGCAGGAACCCTCTTCCCGGGGGGCTCGCCGTCAACATCACCAGGGTCATCTCGTCTGATCTTATACCGCAATGCACCGCATACTGGGCATGCGTTCAGATCCTTGTACGCACTGTGGTAGAGGATGCAGTCATTAGGGCATGCATGTATCTTCTGCACCTCCAATCCTAGAGGGCATACGACCTTCTTTGCTGCGTATGTACTGTCGGGCAATTCGTTGTCCTTTGGAAGCTTCTTCTTCAATATTTTCAATAGCTTCTCAAATCCTTTGTCAGCCACAACATTCTCTGCCTTCCACTGCAGCAATTCCAGTACGGTACCGAGCTTTGTGTTGCCATCTTCGCAATTGGGGTACAACCCTTTTTTGTGATCCTCTAACATGCGATCGAACTTCAGCTTCTCCTTTTGACTTTCGCATTGTGTCCTTGCATCGACAATGACCCGGCGGAGATCATCATCATCGGGCACTGGTTCCTCTTGATCTTCAGCAGCTTCCCCCCTTGCAGCATCATTGGGCACATCGTCTGGTTCCTCTTGATCTTCAGCAGCTTCCCCCGTTGCAGCATCACCGTATTCAGGGGGCACATAGTTGTCATCGTCCTCTTCTTCTTCACCGTCTTCCATCATAACCCCTATTTCTCCATGCCTCGTCCAAACATTATAGTGTGGCATGAAACCCTTGTAAAGCAGGTGGGTGTGAAGGATTTTCTGGTCAGAGTAAGACTTCGTATTCCCACATATAGGGCATGGACAACACATAAAACCAGTCTGCTTGTTTGCCTCAGCCACTTCGAGAAAATCATGCACGCCCTTAATGTACTCGGAGGTGTGTCTGTCACCGTACATCCATTGCCGGTTCATCTGCGTGCATTATATATAATTAAGTGTGTCAAAAACCATTACAGAACATCATGAATAGATAATTAAGTGACCAAATTAATAGAAGTTCATCATCACATTAAAACCAAAGTACATACATAGTTCTCATCTAACAACATATATATAGCTCTCCAGAGCATCTAATTAATTAAACCATACATTGAAACTATGTAAAACATTTCAATGCGAAAACAAATGCGATCATAATCGCAACCAAGGTAACAATTGATCCAACGACATAATGATACCAAGCCTCGGTATGAATGGCATATTTTCTAATCTTTCTAATCTTCAAGTGCATTGCATCCATCTTGATCTTGTGATCATCGACGACATCCGCAACATGCAACTCCAATATCATCTTCTCCTCCTCAATTTTTTTTATTTTTTCCTTCAAGTAATTATTTTCTTCTTCAACTAAATTTAGCCTCTCGACAATAGGGTCGGTTAGAATTTCCGGTTCAACCACCTCCTAGATAAATAAAATCTATGTCACGTTGGTTGGTATATTTGTCATAAACAATAAATGAACCAAATAGTTATAAAAAGATAATATATACCACATCCGAATCATAGACAGGACGAGGGCCGACGGGGGCGGATACCAAAACCATCGCACTATGTAATAAGAAGGAATAATAAAAGTAACAAAATTAGACAAGTAACTATCTAAAGTAAGAATTTTTTCGTTTCAGAAAGAAGATAAGAACAAGAGGCTCACCACGGTGGTGCTGGTGACGAGATCGGCGCGGGCGATCGACGGCGGTGGAGACGGGGACGGGACATGACGGACCGCTAAACCTAGACAAATCTCGGGGAAAATGGAGCTCGGAGGTCGAGTTTCGAGAGGAGAAAGATTAACTAGTGTGGCTCAGACATTTCATCGAACACCTCATGTGCATAGGAGGTGAGCTAGAGCACCCAAATGCCCTCCCCTCGCCAGCCAGAAAAAACAGAGCACTGTGGAGTGCTCTGCTGTGGCGATGGGGTATATATAGGGAACTCTTTGGTCCCGGTTCATGGCACCAACCGGGACTAAAGGCCTTTGGTCCCGGTCGGTGCCACGAACCGGGACTAAAGGCCTTTGGTCCCGGTTGGTGCCACGAACCGGGACCAATGCCCCCTTTAGTCCTGGTCGGTGGCACCAACCGGGACCAAAGGCCTTGTGCTGCCCCGCGTAAAAGTTTAGCCCCACCTCGCTAGTTGAGAGGGCTCGAGAGTGGTTTATAAGCACTGCTGCGCCCACCCTCTCGAGCTCCTCTCAACTGCAGGCTTTCGGGCCTAACCGTTCTCTTTGCCTGTGGGGCCTACTAGGCCTTTTGTGGGCCTGAATCCTGGCCCACGGATGGGTTTCAAGTCGTATTCAGGCCGTGGTGGCCCAGTAGGTGGCATAATTTTTTTCTCTGTTTTTTGTTTTCTCTTTTGCTTTATTTGTTTTGTTTTGTTTCTACTTACAACAAAAAATTTATTTATTTTATTTCTAATTACTTATGTATTTTACTTTAATTATTTTATTTTTATTTATTTTACTGCTGCTATTTTTATTTATTTTACTGCTGCTATTTTTATTTAATTTATTAAGGTTATTTATTTTAGTTACTATAGTTTATTTTATTTTATTTTATTAAGGTTTATTTATTTTTATTTACTATAAAAAATGAACATAGATGCGCCTATAGAGAAAATTCAACCTAAATTCATATTAAATTTCTATGAAATTCAAAGAAATTTACTGTGAATTTAGGTCAAATTCCCTGTATAAGGGCATCTATTTTCACTTTGAGAGGAGCTCAACAAGGCAGAGAGGGACGGGCTTATAAACTGGTGTGAGCGCCCTTCGGTTGGCGAGGTGGGACTAAACACTGGCCGCAACTAGGACCAGCCCTTTAGTCCCGGTTTGTGTTATGAACCGGGACTAAAGGGTGGTGGGCCAGGAGCGTGGCCCATTGGTCCCGGTTTGTCCCACCAACCGGGACCAAAGGGTCCGGACGAACCGGGACCAATGCCCCCACGAGGCCCGGCAGGCCCCTGGCCGCATGAACCGGGACCAATGCTCACATTAGTCCCGGTTCGTGACTGAACCGGGACTAATGTGAATATTGCCCTGTGACCAAAGCCCAGTTTTCTACTAGTGTTTGGAGAGGAGCTCGAGAGAGCTACCGCACTGGGCTTATAAACCAACGCGGACGCCCCTCGGCTAGCGAGGTGGGACTAAACATGACGCACCGCACCTGCGCCAGCGCACCACCTTTAGTACCGGGTGGTGGCTCAAACCGGTATTAAAGGGAGGGTCTTTAGTACCGGTTGGAGCCACCACCCGGTACTAAAGGTGGGCGCTTCCCGCCGCTTGGCCTGGCCAAAATTGACCTTTAGTACCGGTTGGTCGCTCCAACCGGTACTAAAGGCCCATCCTATATAAGAAAACACTTCAAAAAATTCAGTTTCTCATCTGCTTCTTCTCCTCTGCCCCGTCGCCCGCCGCCCCCCGTCGCCACCCCTCGTCGACGCCCCCGTCGCCGCCCCGTCCCCGTCGTCGCCGCCCCTTCCCCGTCCCCGTCGTCGCCGTGCCGCGCCCC
>NC_057796.1:19876521-19880082 GCF_018294505.1 Triticum aestivum
CCCGTCGTCGCCCCCCGTCGTCTTGCCTCTCCGGTGAGCTCCTGCCCCGGCCTCCATGTCGACACACACACACACACATTGTTTTTTAGTTATAGAATTTTTTCTGTTTTTTAGTTATAGAAATATTAGAAATGTTATAGAAATGTTATAAATTTTTCTGTTTTTAAGTTATAGAAATATTTATAGAAATGTTAGCAATTTTTCTGTTTTTTAGTTATAGAAATATTAGTAATGTTATAGAAATGTTAGTTATATATATAGAAATGTTAGAAATTTTAGAATTAGTTTTAGTTAGATGAATTAGATTAATGTCAAATTGTTAGAATTTGCATATAGAATTTTAGTTATCACAATCCAATCATTTAAAAAATGTTACTGTTTGCGGGCATATTGTATTTGTTCTCAACAATGCCCGGCCCGCATCCTCGCCGTCGACCCGTTCGCGACGACGTCCGGCTGACCCATGTCCGGGATTGGGCTCCGCCGGGCTGGCACTGGGAGGTGCTACCTGGAGGGGCACGCCGCTTGGTGAGGAACCCGGCCTCGGGTCCCATCGTCGACCCTGATCTCCTTTGGTGGCGTTTGCGTGGGCCACATTCGGTGCAGAGGGTGCCGGCCCCGCCGGAGGTGGTGCGTCGTCATGTCAGGGAGGAGGACGAGCACGTTCATCGCTACATGGCTGCTATGGACGTCAGGTTCTCCAATACCTGGCAGGTTCTTTGGGCAGATGACCGAAGATATGATCCTGTGATGGTTCCTTGTCTTTGGGTGTCCACCGCCCGCGCCCCAGGAACCACGAGTGGCCTAGATTCTTCTATAGTATTCGATCTTTATTAGCTACCTAGCCAGTGATGTATTCGAGATTATATATTATTCGAGACGATGTATTCGACATTATATATTATTCGAGACGATGCATATTATGTACTATATGATTCAGTTTTTCCTTATTGATTGCATCCATGCATTGTAATTTGAATACTAAATTGTTTTATATTTCTTCTGTATTAGTTAAATAAAAGCTATGGCGGACAATACCGCAGAGAGGGAGAAGAGGCCTTGTTCGAGATCATACGCAGCCCTAACAGGCCAGATGATCTGAATGAAGCAAATGACGGCTCCGAATATCTGAACAATACCGGGGAGGGTGATGATAAGATATTCGATCTCGATGACCGAGCTGATGAAGTCATGAACTATGATTATGATTATGATGACGCAGACAATGATTATGATGACGAATACAATGTTGATCTTGAAATAACAAAGACTACCGGCGAGGTATATTTATATAAGCAGGCATCTAGTGATCATCACATGTTTTTTTATTTGAAGATATATTAACGAATCGATCTTTCTTCTTTCAGCCCTCGGATCGAGAAAATTTGCTTCTACAGACAGCAGGACAAAGCGCGGCCCGGGCAAAAAGTTGAAGGAGGGTGTAAAGTACAACATCGATTCCATCAAAGCTAGTGGCGAACCCCTCATGCCTAAGAACATTGCGAACAAGTTCGTTCGTCAGTGCGGAGTTCTTGTGAAGGACCAACTCCTGATCTCCATTCAAGAATGGAAAGAGCCAAAAACTAAACGCCCAGATGTTACTTGGGTCGACGACAGAGCAAAACAAAAGCTTTGGGAATCTCTGATGGAACATTTCACCCTACCAGATTATTTCACTGATGCAGATGTGCAGAAAGTCAAGGACGCTGCTCTTAAGAAGATGGCAGTTGCATTCAACACCCACAAGAAAACTGTATGGGCCAACTACCTTGCTGCAGAAAGGAAGACTCCAGAATTCAAGGGAACACTGGAGAAGCAAAGAGAACACTGGCCCGCTTTCGTGAAATTCAAGCAATCAGAATTATCTAAGGAACGGTCGAGAAAAAACAAGGCCAATGCCGCAAAAAAGACGCAGTTCCATAGGCTGGGTCTAGGTGGCTACGCGGTGGTAATGCCTAAGTGGGCTAAGTCTGAGCAAGAGATGGAGGATGCAGGGGTCACTCTGGTTACTAGGAGCTGGCCCCCCAGGTGCAAAACTTGGTTCTATGCGCATGGGGGGCGTTGGACCCGAAGACAGGCCTGGTTTCGAAGAAGGCAAGTCTAAAAGGAGCAGAACAAAAGTTACTTGATGCAATAGAAGATGCTCGAAAGGGGGTGTTCACGCCCAACAGAGAGAACGACGAGCTTACGCGCGCCCTGGGAAATCCTGAACACCCGGCAAGAACACGAGGCAAGGGCGTTATTCCCTGGTATGAGGGCTTTTCGGAATGGAACGACGACTACAGGACCCGTGCAAGAAAGAAGATGGAGGAGGAGAAGAAGAGGAAGCTGGAGGAGGAGCAGAGGAAGCAGGACGCGGAACGCTTTCAAGGCCTAGAAGCAAGGCACGCGGACTTGGCACTCAAATTCCAGCAGCAGCACTTAGCCAGGAAAGGGGGTCTCAGCAGCGGCAGCAACAAGCGGATGATCATCCAGCATTGGATAGCACCGTCCCATCCATGCCAAGAAGCAGCGTTGGTTCCGCCCCAGGCGACGCACTGCTGGATACATACGCTGTGGATGACATCATAGAGAACACTAACTGTGAGCTACACTTCAAAATAAAGAACATATCCATGAAGGTGGCGGACGCCGTTGCTTTTACAATTACCAACCGAGGCAACCTTCCATTGCGCCCCGATTCCAGCGGGCTAAGCTCGTGTCTTGGTTGATGAGGTGGTGGACCCATATTCGGGGCTAGAGCTTGACATTCCTGGAGGTGACGACGAGCACACACTGGGAGAGGCTATACATCGTATCATCCTATGGAGAAAGGATTGCATCATCTTTCGAAGTCCACCGACACCGCGTCTGCCGACTCCTCCTTGAAGTCCGCCACCGTGTCAGCAAACTCCCACTCCTCCAAGTCCATGAACGCGTGAGAAGACTCCTGCTTCAAGTCCGGCACAGCGTCATGCCACTCCTCCTGTTTCAAGTCCGACACCGTGTCAGGCCACACCTCCTGCTTCAAGTCCGGCACAGCGTCAGGCCACACCTCCTGCTTCAAGTCCGACACCGTGTCAGGCCACACCTCCTGCTTCAAGTCCGGCACAGCGTCAGGCCACTCCTCCTGCTCCAACTAAGCCACGTCAGCCGTCTCCACCGCCTAAGCAATCGCAGAAGAGACACGCCGCAGCTATGGTGCGTAGCGGTACGAGTCGAGGTAGTACAGGAAGTACAGGCGGAGACAAGCGATATAAATATGGTCCAAGCAGCCTCGCTCCTCTTCCTCAGAGGCCTTACGGCATGACCGAGGAGCAAAACGATGCAATAGTGCGGGCCGAAGTGGACGCTCATTTTGGACCGAAACCGGCAACGCCGCCGAGGGAGAAAGTGCCTGAGGAAAAGATTGACCACTTCATTCGTATGGCTAGACCACCAGCTCCCAAGCCTGTCGACTCAGACTATGAGCGCCAAATCAGGAAGGCACATCGAGCACGACTACAGAAAGAAGCGAGCTCAAGCTCGGGCCAACAAGCAGCTGTCAAAAAATGCGGGAAACACGTTCCCCAGCTGGGAGAA
>NC_057796.1:19880351-19894061 GCF_018294505.1 Triticum aestivum
CGAGGAGCATATAATGCAGGCTGAAATGCTCAAGATCACTGTTGGACAACTCCTCGATATCGAGCCCATGTCTCCGCTTAGAGAGGAGGAAATAAAACGGAAATATGTCCGGGGCCAACCTTTGGTCGAGCCCGAGGAGGTCAAGAACCTCCCAACGAGAATGTATGAATTGCATGATTGGTACATGAAAATTACCAAGATTTCCAATCGAGAGTCCCTCATGGTGCAAGTCGAGGAAGATCATTACTTCAATAAGAGAGCTCTGTCCGTTGAGCATTCAGAACTATTTCAGTTATTCAATCAAGATGCACTCGACAAATCTATCGCCAGTTGCTATTGTCTGTAAGTGATTTCTTTCTGTAATTTAAGTCTCAAGCTAGCTCTAGTGCTCATTGATTGATCATTAATTACCTGTAATTATATATCCTCACTATATATTCTTTTCTGTGGTATTATGCAGGATGAAGATGTATGAAATGAAAAAAGCTGGACGCTATGGCATTGGGTTCATTGACCCAAATACCATTAATGAATACACATGGAAATTGGAATCGTGTAGACAAGATGTAGAGAAAAACATGGTAGAGTTCCTGAAGCGCCTCAATAGCAATGAAGATATACTACTTCCTGTTTTTGCTTACTAGCTAGATGTTAATAAGTGTATAGGGTTTAGGGTTATAGTTGATTAGTGTTATGCACATGCCCGCTTAATTTATACATGCAAACGTATGCGCATGCAGCTTCCACTGGATCTTGTTAGACATTAAAGTTGACGAAGGAAAAGTTGAAGTACTGGACTCACTACTTAAAAAAGATAAACTATAGCATCGTGAAGGGGATAGTCGACAGGTTATTTCAATCATTATTAACTATATCTCGGCCTATTTAGTTCATCATTTCCTAATATGAACTATTTTTAATAACCCCTTTATTAATTTTCTTTGCCGGCGGGCAGGGCTTGGGCAAAGTACATCAAGGTGACTCTAGGGAAATGGCGACAAAAGCTATGTTGGTATCGACCCAAGGTAAGTAATTAAGTAGTACTAGCTAGCTAGCTACCATCTCTTTAATTCTTGTTTCAATACCATTAATTAATTAACATGCTTGATTAATTATTATCTGATTAAATTCTATTCTCGTAAAGGCCCTGAAGCAGGCGCCAGGGACTGAAGTGTGTGCATACTACGTTTGCGAGAACATTCGCATGATGGCGTCCGAAAGGAGCAGATCTGATAGACAGGACTGGGTACGTTTGCCAGAACACTATTCACAAATCTTACATGATTGTCGATATCTAGTCACACGACTAATACACATGCATATTGATCTCCTTCTTAATAGTTCAAAGAGGTGCGGGACCAGCTCCTACCAACAGAGCGCATACGAGCACTTCAAGAGGAAATAGCGGGATTTTTGCTCGACCAGGTCATAGATCCCAAAGGAGAATACTATTACCCGCTACCGCCCCCATGAACCACTTGTCATCGTGCTTCGAAGGCACCAAGGCAACATGTAGGAGAAATTGTATATATACATGTGTATGTGTGAATAATTAATGGTGGTTGTGAGACATTTGATTATATATATATATGATTGGTTCTACGAGAAAATCTATTTATATATATGCATAACGTGTACAATATGTAGTATCGTAAAATACCAGCAAACAAAAAAGAATAAAATGGAAAACACAAAATTAATGGAAAAATAAAAATTAAAACGAACCCCCCCAAACATTTAGTACCGGTTGGTGCTACCAACCGATACTAATGGTCTACCAGCACCCGGGCTTGGTGCCACGTGGTGGCACTTTACACTACAAAAAAAAGACACATCCGTGACATTTTGGGCCGAACGAATTTTTTTTTCTGTCATACATATGACACTTCTATGACGATAATTGTGACAAAACCCAGGATCATCATAGATGTGGTGGGCTCCTACTTCTATGACAAAAAATCATGACAGAAAATGGGCTTTTCATCCTGGGCGGGCCGGAGACGCAGCTGCATGACATTCTTTGGGCCGTCCATGATGGAAAAAACCGTGGTAGAAGCAAGGGCGAGGAAAATTTCGGGGAGTTCCCGGTTACGGTGGGAGGTCGGGGGCCGAGCGGTGCGCGTTTCTCTCGTACATGTACGCGCGTGTGTGCAAGGCGTTGGCTCTAACTGAACCCGAGCGATCGATCGATGGCTGTTAACTGAACCCGATCGAGCGATTCCTTCGCTACTGCTACTAACTGAAGCCGATCGATGCTGCCTCTGGGATGAACAGTGAGCGTTGCTCGGGGGGCGGGGGTTGGATGAACAGTGAGCGGTGGCGTTGCCTCTGGATGAACAGGATCCCGTGGTGTGGTGGAGGGCTGGATGAACAGTAGACGGTGGAGGAGTGCCCGTGGAGGGCTGGTTGAACAGGACCCCGTGGTGTGGAGGGCTGGATGAACAGTAGATGGTAGAGGGGTGCCCGTGGAGGGGTGGTTGAACAGTAGCCGGTGGAGTAGCGCGCGGTGGAGGCTGGATGAACAGGAGCCCGTGGAGGCTGGAGGAGGTCGACGGTAGCCCGTGGAGGCTGGAGGAGGTCGACGGTGGAGATGAACAGTATCCCGTGGAGTCCCGTTTTGCGGTACGCCACACCCCTCCCGATGAACAGGACCCCCGTTTCGACCGTAGGAGGTCCGTTTCGTCCGTTTTCTGGTACGCCACACCCCTCCCGATCAACAGGACCCCCGTTTCGACGATAGGGGGTCCGTTTCGTCCGTTTTGCCTTACGCCACACCCCTCCCGATCAACAGGACCCCCGTTTCGACCGTAGGAGGTCTGTTTCCTCCATTTTGCGGTACGCCACACTCCTCCCGATCAACAGGACCCCCGTTTCGACCATAGGAGGTCCGTTTCCTCCGTTTTGCGGTACGCCACACCCCTCCCCATGAACACGATGTATTCCGTTGTCTCCCCATGAACACGACGCATTCCGTTGCCTCCCCATGAACACGACGACGACGATGTTTCTCCGTTCTGACCCAGCTATGTACACGAGCCCTGGCCGTACGTATGCGCGAGTAGGCGTTCGAGACCCCGCCCGTATGTACACATACGTGGCCGTATTTTCTTTCTTGCACCCTGGCCGCTGTACGTACGTGTACATGCTACGTGCGCGCCTCTACTACGACACGTACGCGCCTCTACTATGACACGTGCACGCGTCTACATCCACCAGTATATATGTACGTACACGTTCGCGACCAGAATAACAACGCTACGTATGCTTCGACCAGGTGGGTCCCGACTGTCAGGCACTTCCTTGCCTACGAAGATGTAGCTGGTGGGTCCCAGCAGTCAGGGGGGCGAATCATTTTTTTTTGCCCGGACGCACTTCCTTGCGTGCGAAGATGTAGCTAGTGGGTCCCAGCAGTCAGGGGCAAACGTTTTTTTCGCGAAATACGGTGGCCCGTTCGGTGGGTCCCCGCTGTCAGCTGGAGGAATAATTATTTTTCACGTAATAAGGAGGCACTTCCTTGCTGCGGCCGTGGACCCAGCTGTCAGCCTCTCCACGTACAGTCCACATCCGATGGAAGCCGTTCCTTGACCACGTTGACCATGCCATGCCGAGAGCACCAGGGCAGTGGACGACGGCGAGGCCTAGGAAGGGGACGACGCGGAGCCGGGGAAGACACGGCAGTGGATGCCCATGCGTAGAGGAGTATGAGGGTTCACTGGTTCGTTGCGGTGTCAGGCTGCCGTCGCCGCAGAATAACAGGGGGTGTGGGTGAGTAGAGGGATGGCCTGGCCAGCGGTGGGAGTAGTAGGGGGCGGTGAGGCCTCCGCCGCATCGTAGCCGGCCACGGGAGGCAGGAGCACGAGGCACGACCGGCGCTGGTTTGGGCGGCTGGAGCAAGAAGACCAGAGGTTGAATAAGCACTACGGCCGTTGCATGGACATCGTACGGTCACTGGAGCTAGAATCGTGCATATTGACTAAGTTGACAAAGCCCTCCGTCCCCGTCAACTTAGTAGGCCCACAAGTCAGCCTGCCACTATACTGGGTCCTAGCTAACAGGGGGAGTATTCATTTTTTTGTGCGTAATAAGGAGGCACTTCCTTGCGTGCGAAGATATAGCTGGTGGGTCCGAGCTGTCAGCGGCGGTAACGTTTTTTCGCGAAATACAGAGGCCCTTTCGGTGGTCCCTGATGTCAGGTGGACGAATCGTTGTTTTGCGCGTAATAAGGAGGCATTTCCTTGTGTGCGGCCGTGGACCCAGCTGTCGGCCTCTCCACGTACAGTCCACTTCAGATGCATATCGGTCGTTGACCACGTTGACCAGGCCGCGCCGAGAGCACCAGGGCGGTTGACGACGGCGAGGCCTAGGAAGGGAACGACATGGAGGTAGGGAAGACTCGGCAGTTGTTTCCCACGCGGAGGGGAGTACGACTGTACGAGGGTTTACTGGTTCGTCTGCCGTCACCGGAGAATAACAACAGGTGTGGGTGAGTAGAGGGATGGTTAGGTCAGTGATGGGAGTACGGTGGGGCGGTGAGGCCGGCGCGGCAGCAGAGCCGGCCGCGGGGAGGAGGGAGCAGGCAGTCCCGCCGGCGCTTGTTTGAGCGGCTGGAGCAGCAAGAGCAGAGATTGAAGAAGCACGACGGCCGTTGGATGGCCATCCAACAGTCACTGCTTGTGCGTCAACCTTTTTTTTAGGAAAGCCTCAAATCTGTGGAAAACAGCATACGACCCATCTGCCATTATTTCTAATAATTTACAACCTATTTGCTAATTATTAAGGTTTTTTTGGAGCCCATATTCTTTTTGTTAGCATTACAACCCATATTGTGGCCACGGTTAAAAAATTATATCAAATTTTGCATATTTCGATGCGGTCCAAACTGTTTTTAATCCCGAAATTTCGACTCACATTCAAACTGATTTAAAAATAAATGTATATCAATATAAAATCCAACAAATTCTCCACGCATAAAAATTAACGTAATTTAAAATCTCAAAATGAAAGAAAAGATATTTGAAACTAATTGCCGGTTTGATGTGTTTTAAAAATGTACAGCCCATTTCTCATTACTGATGGGCCATTTTCTCGGCCAGCCGAATGAAAGCTCTCCTCGTCTTGAAAGATTTGCAGCCCAACAGGCCTGACAAAGCGACTTACTTGGCAAATCACAAAAAAACTGGGTTGTGGACGTGGACCCAGCTGTTAGCCTCTCCACGTACAGTACTCTTCCGATGGAAGTGGTTCCTTGACCACGTTGACCACACCGCGCGGAGGGCACCACGGCGGTGGACGACGGCGAGGCCTAGGAAGGGGACGACGCGGAGCCGGGGAAGACGCGGCAGTGGAAGCCCGCGCGGAGAGGAGTACGAGGGTTCACTGGTTCGGCTGCGGTTTGAGGCTGCCGTCGCCGCAGAATAACAGGGGCTGTGGGTGAGTAGAGGGATGGCCTGGCCAGCGGTGGGAGTAGTAGGGGGCGATGAGGCCTCCGCCGCATCGCAGTCGGCCACGGGAGGGAGGAGCACGAGGCACGACCGGCGGTGGTTTTGTCCGGCTGGAGCAAGAAGACCAGAGGTTGAAGAAGCACTACGGCCGTTGGATGGACATCGTACGGTCACTGGAGCTAGAATCGTGCATATTGACTAAGTTGACAAAGCCCTCCATCCCCGTCAACTTAGTAGGCCCAAGAGTCAGCCTGCCACTATACTGGGTCCTAGCTAACAGGGGGAGTATTCATTTTTTTGTGCGTAATAAGGAGGCACTTCCTTGCGTGCGAAGATATAGCTGGTGGGTTCGAGCTGTCAGCGGCGGTAACGTTTTTTTCGCGAAATACAGATGCCCTTTCGGTGGGTCCCTGATGTCAGGTGGAGTAATCATTATTTTGCGCGTAATAAGGAGGCACTTGCGTGCGGCCGTGGACCCAGCTGTCGGCCTCTCCACGTACAGTCCACTTCAGATGCATATCGGTCGTTGACCACATTGACCAGGCCGCACCGAGAGCACCAGGGCGGTGGACGACGGCGAGGCCTAGGAAGGGAACAACACAGAGACAGGGAAGACTTGGCAGTTGTTTCCCACGCGGAGGGGAGTACGACTATACGAGGGTTTACTGGTTCGTCTGCCATCGCCGGAGAATAACAGCAGGTGTGGGTGAGTAGAGGGATGGCTAGGCCAGCGATGGGAGTACGGTGGGGCGGTGAGGCCTGCGCGGCAGCAGAGCCGGCTGCGGGGAGGAGGGA
Source organism: Triticum aestivum (assembly GCF_018294505.1). Taxonomy (NCBI): domain Eukaryota; kingdom Viridiplantae; phylum Streptophyta; class Magnoliopsida; order Poales; family Poaceae; genus Triticum; species Triticum aestivum. Next base: position 19,886,588 of record NC_057796.1, read on the forward strand.
GCAGGCAGTCCCGCCGGCGCTTGTTTGAGCGGCTGGAGCAGCAAGAGCAGAGATTGAAGAAGCACGACGGTCGTTGGATGGCCATCCAACAGTCACTGCTTGTGCGTCAACCTTTTTTTAGGAAAGCCTCAAATCTGTGGAAAACAGCATACGGCCCATCTGCCATTATTTCTAATAATTTACAACCCATTTGCTAATTATTAAGGTTTTTTTGGAGCCCATATTCTTTTTGTTAGCATTACAGCCCATATTGTGGCCACGGTTAAAAAATTATAGGAAATTTTGCATATTTCGGTGCGGTCCGAACTGTTTTTAATCCCGAAATTTCGACTCACATTCAAACTGATTTTAAAAATAAATGCATGTCAATATAAAATCCAAGAAATTCTCCACGCATAAAAATTAATGTAATTTAAAATCTCGAAATGAAAAAAAGATATTTGAAACTAATTGCCAGTTTGATGTGTTTTAAAAATGTACTGCCCATTTCTCATTACTGATAGACTATTTTCTCGGCCAGCCGAATGAAAGCTCCCCTCGTCTTGAAAGATTTGCAGCCCAACAGGCCTGACAAAGCGACTTACTTGGCAAATCACAAAAAAACTGGCTGTGGCCGTGGACCCAGCTGTTAGCCTCTCCACGTACAGTACTCTTCCGATGGAAGTCGTTCCTTGACCACGTTGACCACGCCGCACGGAGAGCACCACAGCGGTGGACGACGGCGAGGCCTAGGAAGGGGACGACGCGGCAGTGGAAGCCCGTGCGGAGAGGAGTACGAGGGTTCACTGGTTCGGCTACGGTGTGAGGCTGCCGTCGCCGCAGGGCCTGGCCAGCGGTGGGAATAGTAGGGGGCGGTGAGGCCTCCGCGGCAGCACAGCCGGCCACGGGAGGCAGGAGCATGCGGCACGACCGGCGCTGCTTTGGGCGGCTGGAGCAAGAAGACCAGAGGTTGAAGAAGCACTACGGCCGTTGGATGGACATCGTACGGTCACTGGAGCTAGAATCGTTCATATTGACTAAGTTGACAAAGCCCTTCGTCCCCGTCAACTTAGTAGGCCCACAAGTCACCCTCCCACCAAGGTGGGTCCCAGCTAGCCGGGGAGTATTCATTTTTTGTGCGTAATAAGGAGGCACTTCCGGTGGGTCTGAGCTGACAGCGAGGGGGACGTTTTTTTCACGAAATACGGTGGCCCGTCAGGTGGGTCCCAGCAGTCAGGGGGCAAACATTTTTTTCGCAAAATACGGTGGCCCGTCCAGTGGGGTCCCTCTTGTCAGTTGGAGGAATCATTATTTTCCACGTAATAAGGAGGCACTTACTTGCTGCAGCCATGGACCCAGCTGAGACTCTCCACGTATAGTATACTTCCGATGGAAGTCGTTCCTTGACCACGTTGACCTCGCCGCGTTCCGTTGCATGCATGCGTCCATGGGCGTGGTGCGTCCCCACTGTCAGCCTCTCACGTACAGTCATCTTCCGATGACTCTCGGTTGTTGACCACGTTGACCACACCGTGCCGAGCGCACCCAGACTGGAACGACCCGGAGATGGGGAAGACGGGGCAGTGGAGTCGCAGATGGAGAGGAGTGGGAAACTTCACTGGTTCGGGTGCGCGGTAGCACAGCCGCGGTGCAGCCCACGGGAGACAGGAGCAAGAACAGAGGTTGAAGAAGGAGCACGGCTGTTGGATTAACATCCAATGGTCCAGCTGCTAGAATCATTTGTTGATTAAGTTGACAAAGCCGTGCGTACACGTCCGCTTAGTAGGCCCACAAGTCAGTCACCAAATCTGAGGGGTCCCAGCTGTCAACGGGATGAATAATTTTTTTTTGCAAAACAAGGAGGCACTTCCTTCCGTGCAAAGATACAGCTGGTGGGTCCCTGCTGTCAGGTGGAGAAATAATTTTTTTCACAAAACAAGGAGGTCCCTCCTGTAGCTGGTTCGAATCCAAACCTAGACTATGACTATATATGGTGCTATGCTACTCTGCAAGTAATGAAACTGACATATCCAACGTTCGCTTCTCCTCTTCTCTACTTACTCTGCCTAGCATCAGAAGCTCTGGCCACAGCAACCATGTCCGCTGGCTGCTCGTCCACCTGCTCTTCAGCAGGCAACAACCAGATATGCGCCAAGTCGCCACCCGTACCATCGCCTGTGGGTCTCATCACACCCCCGCCAGCACGCGCACCGCAGCCGATTGCTCATCGCAACCCTCTGCCGTTGGTGTGGTGCCACTGCTGCAAATCACGCAGAGTCATCTGTCGCGTCTCAACCACAATCCGCAACCCTGGCCGAGTCTTCTACAAATGCCCGAATCATGGCGTAACAATATGTTTAAGTGTTGTTCTGCTGCTTTTAGTTGCTGTTTTTTTAATAGTTTGGTTGATGATCTTCCAATTTGATTCGTGCAGAAAAGGGAAGATTCGTGTGATTTGTATTTCTGGGAAGTTGCTGATGTGGGGGAATGCAACTACGCTGATTATTTGGTTAGCTGAGGAATCCCAATACCAGCAGGTTGGGGTGTTGGACAAGTAACTCAAGGAACGGCAGAAGAGGAAGATGCAGAGCAGAAGGTTAAAGATGTAGTTCCTCTGATCATGGCCAAGCAACAGCTGCTGAACGGCCTTGACAGCAATGAGGAGATGAAAGAGCTTGTGAAGATAATGGGCAAAATCGATGTGCTCTGTAGAATGATTGTCTCTTTATTTGCAGTGTATGTAGCACTCGTGATGTATTCAGTGGCTACGACATGAGCACTTTGCTGAAACTATTTAATGAATGAAACCTGTGTAGCAGGCTGGGCGTAGTGTTGTGAACATCTCATGATTTCTATTAACGGAAATCAGAGTCCCTGTCGGGTCAGCTTTGTTCTCATTCGAAGACGTCGAGCAAATTGCAGTCCAATAGCAAACTATGTCATCAAATTCAAGTTTCACAGCCAAATATGAGTACAACTAAACAACAATGTCATCATGTTTTAGTTGTCATACAATCAGCAAATACAAATCAGCATACATAACAAGTGATGTTCTCACAGCAAAATACTAAACAACATGTTCATCAGGTTTCAGTTGTCATAGCAAACAAAATTTCACATAGTAGATAAAAAAACGTCTTCTGACAGGCAAATACGACAAAAGCAATGTAATCATCATCCGCAGCAGCAGCGTCAACATCTTCGCCATGTGTATCAATCTGAATCGTAATTCCCCACGGTGTCAGCTTCTTCTTCGTCCTCAACGTCCTCGAACATTGGCTTCTTCTTGATCAACTCTTGTATGTCCACAACACGACAGGCAATCTTTTCGCCGGCGTCATTGACGTGATGGTTCTCAAAGATATTAGGAACATCTGTGTTATCTTGTACATCAGGAGCAGTGTAAGCATCATCTTGTTGTGCAACTTCATTAAATGAATTCCTCTGCTCAAACCTTTGCAATACTCTCCAGTCATCGCTACGTGCAAATGTGTCTTCCAAGAAAAATATCTGTGTTGCTTGATTTGCCAAAATAAAAGGCTCGTTGGTCTGGTACGCCGCCTTGACATTGATGGATTTGAAATAATCATCAGCTCTGGGTTTTGCGATCCTGGAAAACAGGTTATACCAACGACAGCACAGCAGAACCACACACCGATGATCCTCGAAACTGGAGATATACTGCAACTGAACAATGTCTGTTATGTTAGCATACATTTCAGTTGTCTCTTTGTCATACGTATCCGTGCTCATGATGGCACTGTTTTGTGTCTTCCTGCCTTCGTCTCGTGCAAGGGTGTTGTAGCACACATCTCCAACAACGCAAGATTCATAATGTCTTACCCGAGTATCAGGACCCATTGCTAGTGAGTAAAGGGCATCATCAACTGCCTGCCCATCCTCCCGCATCTTCTTAACCTATGGTTAGAAAATAGACAAGCTGATCATCTTATGTAGTCAATATATTAAAAAAACTGATAGTGCACTTCAAAAGCTTACATGGTTCTTGAACCATTTCGCAAATCCTGCCATAACCAGTTTGTCAATATTTCTTGGATTTTGCGGCAGTAACTCCTCTTTGTAGATGCTGCACAACATAGTGATCGTGTCAAACATCTAAATATATAAGAATGTGCTGCAAGTTTAGTAGATTATGATGTATAAGCTGCAGTACTTCACTTACTTGATATAAGGTAGTATCTCAGGACAGTTATTCAACACATACCAAAACATTTTGTCCAAATCTTTAGGTTTGTCCTCTTGTCGACTCTTCCCTGTAACTCGAACAGAATAATCGAAAACATTAAGCCCGGGATTGTCTTCACCCACCTCTTTGCTAAGCTGATCAGCTATTTCAATGTATTTTGAGCAGAATGTCAAAGCTTCTGTTGCAATGTAGGCCTCTGCAATGGAACCCTCGGGTCTAGCTCTGTTCCTAACATAGCCCTTGAAAGTGCCTAGCCGCCTTTCAATAGGGTACATCCAGCCATACTGTACTGGACCCCTAAGTAGTGCCTCATTAGGTAGATGAACAGCCAAATGCACCATCACATCAAAGAAGGCTGGAGGATATATCTTCTCAAGGTCGCATAGGATAGTTGGTATCTTGTCTCTAAGACGCTCCAAAGCATCTATCCTGATATTCCTACTGCAGAGTTCCCTGAAGAATTGTCCCAACTCTGCAACTGCTCTGTATAAGTCAGGGCGGCCCAATCCTCTAAGGATAACAGGTAAAACCCTTTGAAGTAGGACGTGGCAGTCATGAGTTTTCAACCCTTGTACCTTGTTTCCATCTGCACTCACTCTCCTTTCAGGGTTGGAAGCAAATCCATGTGGGAATCTCACACGTGACAGGACCTCGCAGAATTCTTTTCATTTTACCTTGTCCAAGACGTACACAGCTGGTGCCATATCCCGTGGTTTACCTTCATCTTGCACCTGCAAATCCTTTCTGATACCCAGGTGTGTCAAATCAATCGTAGATTTTAAGGTATCTTTCGTCTTGCCTTCAATATTAAGAAGTGTGCCGATAATGCTGTCACATATATTTTTCTCGATGTGCATCACATCAAGATTATGCCGCAGATCCAAATCTTTCCAATACTCCAAGTCCCACAAAGTGGACCCGCGGGTAAACAATAATTTCTCTTCTACCCTGCCACGCTTCCTTTTCCCGCTACCATTACCAGGATGGTTTCCTGGTGTAATATGCCTGACCTTCTCTAATTCCACTTGCAACTCATCGGCGGTGAGCCTCTTTGGCGCATCACGGTTTTCATGCTTTGCATTGAACACATGTCTTCGGTATTTTCTAGGATGCGGCTTGTCCTTGGCAAGGAAACGGCGGTGTCCAATGTAACAGATCTTGCTAAGTATTGCGTATGACAGCGGATTCCTGTCACAGCGAACACATGCATTGTAACCATGTGTCGTTCGCCCTGACATAGTGCCCAAAGCCGGATAATCATGGATGCACCAAATTATAACAACACGCAGAAAGAAATCAGCTGGTGGGCTGCTATATAGGTCTCGAGTGAGAACACCCTTCCATAGCTGTTGAAGTTCCTCCACAAGAGGCTCCATGAACAAATCAAAATCCTTTCCAGGACTTTTTGGACCTGGGATGAGCAAGGCCATCATGTAGTTTGATTCTTTGGTGCAGACCTTTGGAGGCATGTTGTAAGGGATAACAAGCACTGGCCACATGCTATATGTGGCGCTCTGGTGGCCAAATGGGTTAAATCCATCTGAAGCTAAGCCAAGTCTAATGTGTCTCGGGTCAGCAGCAAACTCTTTGTGTTTATCATTGAAGCTTTTCCACTCACTACCATGAGATGGATGGCTCATTACATTCTGATCTCTGTACTCCTGGTTCCTAGAATGCCACAGTACATCCTCTCTTGTTTCAGCATCATGAAACAACCTCTGTAATCTTGGTATAATTGGAAAATGTCTCAGAACATTATGAGGAATCCTCTTCACAGCATCGCCATCTTTCCATCTTGATGATTTGCATTTCGAGCATTCACTTAAGTTGGCATAATCCTTCTGGAACAGAACACAATTATTCTTACAAACATGGATCATATCATATCCAATTCCAACTGCACGAAGGAAATTCTTCATTTTACTGTAGGTGTGTGGCAGCTCAGACGCATCTAGGAAAGATTCGCGGAACGGAGACAACATCGCATCGAATGATTTGTTGGTCATCCGCTCAGATGTCTTCACCTGAAGAAAGGTGACCATAGCTGAGAATAATGTCAACTTATTTCCTGGGGTGACAGCAACGTTGCATTGTTCCAACATGCGGGCCCACCGTTTTTCTTCTGCAGGTGAAAGTTCACGGAATGCACGAGCATTTCGTAGCATTGTTTCAATGTTGGTCAAACTCACTGGCTCCGCCACCACCACCTCCTCCTCCTCTTCCACCTGAGCATCAGGCAGATCAAGATGGTGATCTGCTGCTTCCACGTAGTCAATAACATTGACGTTCACAGCTTCACCATGATGAACCCACCTAGTATATGTGACCGACATCCCATACAAGTGTAGATGATTTTGCATAGTTGACTGGGGTCTTGTAACTGAATTCATACAACTGCTACACCGGCAGAGCACATCTGATTTCGGACCACTGTACTCAGCTCTGATAAAGTTCATGAAGTTTTCAACCCCCTTGACATATGCAGCGGAGAATCTTCGAGCAGAAGTTATCCAAGTCCTGTCCATCTGTTAGACATACAAATTAGTTCTTCTACTAGATATTACAGGAAAAACATATATGCTTTTTTATGAAGTCCAGAAAAAAATACCTAGGTCGATGTCTAAAGCTATGGCAAGATATTTGGACAAGCAGACCTAAGTAACGAAATATATGTAAAGCTAATTCAGCAAACCGATTTGAGTGCCAAATTATGGCATGCTGTTTCAGCAGTCAATGAGGCCGAGCACACAACCATCAAACTATCGAAGGCCATCGCAGCAACAAAGATCGAGTATAAAACGGTGTAGAGCTATTTCACCTAACAGATTGGCTACTAGACCATGGCAATCTACTTCACAATAAATATATGGCAGGATATTTTAGCAAATAATCGGCCTTGGCATGCCATCTCGGCTAAGCAGATTGAGTGCAGAACAGGGCAAGGAAGCTTCTTAAGCAGAGCATACTAACTGTAAACTACTTCGGCAAACAGTGAGATTAACAGCGTCTATCAGCTAACATTCAACGCTACACCGACATGAACGGGGCCTCAGTCTAGAATGCGCGTACCGTGGGAGAAGCTGACCGCCGTGCGTCTCCACACGAACGTCGCCAGCGGTGGTGGCGCTGACCGCCGTGCGCCTCCACAAGAACGTAGCCAGAGGTGGCGGCGCGTCTAGAGGATGGCGGTCTACGAGAGCGTACTGTGGGAGCGAGAGGATCGCCGAACCGCGGCGCTGATGTATCGGCGCGGCGGGGAGGGCGGCTTTGGCGAAGCGAATGGAGTGG
>NC_057796.1:19894402-19915652 GCF_018294505.1 Triticum aestivum
GAATGGAGTGGAGGGGGACAGGGGGAGGGGGGTTTGGGGAATATTATTGGCTAGTTGGCCGAAGGGCGGTTGAATCGGATTTGGGGGGAATTTTTGGGTGTGGGGGGGGAGGATTTTCGCGCGGTGGGCGGGGGGAGTTTGGCGCATGGTCGGTTTCTCCAAGTGCAGTCCCACGTGTCAGTGAAGAGGCAAGCCGAAGTGCGTTCTGTTTGCGTGAGCCGTGTGCAGGACCGAACGTGTGTGGGGTGCAATGCGACCGCGATAGGAGTGCTGTGAGTGTACCGCCTTTTTCCTTTTAAACTAGGTGCTTCGCCCCCTCAAAAAAAATTTGTTGCTTCACACGATCCATCGATACTACTACTAGTAATCCGGTAATCCCAACTAAAACGGCGCGGCCAGGTCTTTTCCCGCGCGATATGCTGGGAGGTTGGCTTAGTTAGGTTTTTTAGGACGAGTAATGCTACACCTACGTAAACCTAGTTACGTAATGTGAAACGTGTGAGCTGTTGATTGTAGATTGGGGGGAGGAGAGAGAGAGGCAATTTACGTTAACCCTTTCGTAGGTTCCCGTAGATGTAGAAAGATGTGAAATGCGTGAATGTGTACTGGACGTACTATTGGAGTGCCTAAGATAATTTGTGTATGTATAGACCTATGTGTTTATTTTACTTCGCTTTTTAGATTTGTCTCGGTTCAATAAAAAGCAGAGTTGGTGATGATGGTGTGCCTGTCATCCTGCAATATAGGCCGTCCGATCTATATCTAACGGATAGGAAGGAAACTATGACAATTTACCTGCACTCCTCTCCACATTTGCAGATAAGGCTTTCCCTCGTTCATCCTTTTCTCCCACAAGATCTTCATCTTCCGTGCAACGCATGGGCATCTTGCTAGTACTCCTACAATATATATATTATTGTGAAAGTTCATATACACCGGCCGAGATTAATGCAAACACGGCAGATTTTCATTACATTTCGAACTTTTATAGGACAGAAAAATAAAAGAAACCCGACCCTAAACCTATTCTACGGCGGCGACCGACGTCCTCCATCTGCGATCTCTATGTACGGGGGCGGGGTTCAAGACACGTGAAGTGAAGGTGCGGTCTCCGGCGAGGAAGAGTAGAACACAGGATACGGACCGGCCAGTTGGCACACCATGCCCTGCCGCCTCCCATGCCCTACTCATCCTCGGAGGAGTCCCCGACCTCGGTGGTGCCGGACGTTGGACGGCGGCAAGTAGGACGCCTGGCTGACGGTGCTCCCGTCGTCGGCCGCCAGCGTGGCCACCGCTTGTGCGGTCGCGTCCGCATCCGGCTACGCCGCTATTGCGTCGCGAGAGGCGACTTGAGCGAGGGCGGCGACCACGAGCTTCACCCCCGAAGACAAGCTCTCCCGCAGAGCGTTCGCACTTGCGGTCATGGTGGATGTGGTGCCAGGTAGGAGGACGATGCGCTATGGTGTGGAGGTTAGCTGGGCGTTGCCGCTTTAAGTAGCGCATTCCGGTGAGGCAAAGCGTCCGGGTGCGTCATTAAGTCGCCGGAGTTGGTTCCTCGGGCACTGAGCCTCTTAACGATGACATACAAACGGACGGCATGAATGCGGGCAGCTGGCACCGGCTGGGAACGCACCGCGCGACGGCGCGAGGGACGAGGGTTTTGGTGTGCCAGGGTAGTCAGCTAAGGTCGTGGCAATGTTGGAGATGCCCTTTGCTCACATGCGATCCCCGCATGTCATTGAAAAAGCAAGACGACCCGGCATGGTCTCAGGTCCAGAGGATGCAGTTGGCCGCGCTACACCACTCCGCGGATGCGTCGCGGCGCCCTGTGCATCCTCGACGAGCCGGGTGTTGGGGTGTGTTTGGATTGTGGCCAAAGTGCACCTTACCAAAATTTTGGTCATGACCCAAAGATTGGTCTTAGTTTGGATGGTTGCCATTTTTTTGGCATGCCAATGAACTCTAGCCATCTCTAGTTCATTTTTCTTGCCAATGTCGGCCAAATCATGGGCAACCAATACCTCAACCAAAGTTTTGGTCATGAACCAAAGATTGGTCTTTGTTTGGATGGTTGCCATTTCTTTGGCATGCCAATGAACTCTAGCCAACTCTAGTTCATTTTTCTTGCCAATGTCGGCCAAATCATGGGCAACCAATACCTCAACCAAAATTTTGGCTACCCAATGCTTTGATGGGGCAACCTTGGGCACAAACCAAACATACCGTTGGTCGTGCCACAGCACTAACGCCACCCTCGGCACACTGAAACCGACCGTGTCTAGCGACGATATGAGTGTGTCGCTCACCGCGGTCGCCGTGTCCAGAGGCGGTGCCGGAGCTGCACCCCGTTGTTGGCCCCAACGACCCACATGAACGGTTGTCGGTGGCGAGGAGGTCGTGGGCTAGCTCCTCCATTGGACTAGTCTGCGCTACGTCGTCCCGACGGGTGTGCCCCACATGTCGGTTTCCCTGTTTTCCCGGCCATATTCGAGCATCAGTGCTCCACTTTGCGCATTAGGCCTTTCACTATGTAGGCCAAGCGAGACAACTTATTGTTTATTTGAGCCGTTCAAGTATAATCATGTGGCGTTTGCTTATTTCTCATTCCTCTCCAACCCTCTTCTCCATCGATCATGTCGCCCTCCAGTCGAGTCCATCCTCCCGCATGCCTCATTTGAACATTCCGCCGAGTATCATTCACATGTACCCACCCTAGTCCTCTTTCAATAGATCTCCAGACCCCGAGATGAAATCGAGAGGGAACGAGTGGGGGCACATGATACCTAAGGCGGATTCAAAATTTTGAACCGGTGATCATGGCATCTACAAATCATATATAAAGGGTATTCAATGTTCGTTTCGTTTTTGAACGTACAATATACTCCCCCTATCCTTTCTAGTTTACATATAAGTTTTATGTGTAGTCAAAGTATCTCTACTTTGACCAAAAAGGTATCAACATTCAACAACGCCCAATCAATATTGTTAGATTCGTACATACTCCTAGATTTGTACTCGAGATGGTTTCCAATTTGGCTATTGACAAGATTAATAGTACATGAGATGTATAATGTGAAAATTATATCATTGGAAACTCCTTTCACATACGAATTTGACTGTATGCTTTGTGTAAGTTGCATGTCATATATTATTACTCTAACATTTGGTCAAAGTTAGCCTCGAAAAACGCATTAGACCTTGTATGCTTTGTGTAACTTGCATGTCATATATTATTACTCTAACATTTGGTCAAAGTTAGCCTCGAAAAACGCATTAGACCTTGTATGCTTTGTGTAACTTGCATGTCATATATTATTACTCTAACATTTGTGTAAGTTGCATGTCATATACTATTACTCTAACATTTGGTCAAAGTAGTATAGTGGAAGTGGATCCTCTGACGTAGGTATCCCTGCCTTACCCTCCCTTTCGGTCACTTACTGGCGGACCCCATGCTTGCTAGGCCCCGCATGTCAGTTACTCAATGGGTTCGGCTACATCAGGAGATCCTCATCCGTAGTATACTCCCTCTGTTTTTATTTACTCCGCATAAAACGGAGGGAGTGGTGGTATAATAAATGACGCGGGCGGGGGAGGGGGAGGGACGTTGGTTTGCTCTCAACTGCGGTCCCACAAGCGAGCGAAAACGCAAGACGAAGCGCGTTCCACTCGGTGAGCGACGTGGAGGGTCCAGCATGCCGGGCTGCAACGCGAACGCGACAAGAGCGATGTACAGTCAAAACCGATTGACCGGTCGTCACCGGAACCACTATTCACACCAGAACCTTCGCTGCTCGTCCTACGCCAGCCACTGCCCTAAAACCACACCAAATCTCCAGCCCATTCCCCCACCTTTCGATCCCCTAGCCCGGATCAAGCATCCCCTAGTTCGCCGGAAAGCCATGGTGCGCCGCAAGATCACTTACTACAAGATGCTGACGCTGGAGCGCCGCGCAGAAATCGCGGCGGCGGTCGGCGCCACAGATCTCCGTTCCCAAGCTTGCTTTGCGGCGGGCCAATCCCCAAGTTCTCTGGAGCCAAGCTACGAGGAGGAGGAAGCCGATCCAATGTTCATGGCGGAGGTCGCGGCGCAGAAGGCCCCCGATGGGTATGAGACGATGGACGTCGACTTCCTGCCGGCGTCCGAGTCCCCCATGGTGCAGGCGGACCAGCGGTTCAACATGGCGATACTAAAGGAGGACCGGGAGGCAGAGGCTCAACTTGACGCGGAGCGCGCGCATGCCGCTGCCATTGAGGCTCTCCTGCAGGCGGAACCGGATGTCGTGGATGTGAACCGGGCGGCGGAGGCGCAACTTGAGGCAGAGCGCGCGGATGCCGCTGCCATCGATGCCTTCCTACAGGCGGAACCGGACGCCCTGGACTTGAACCGGGCGGCAGAGGCTCGACTCGACGCAGAGCGCGCGGATGACGCTCTCATCGACGCCCTCCTGCAGGCGGAACCGGACGTCTTGGACTTGAACCGGGCGGCGGAGGCTCGACTCGACGCGGAGCGCGCGGATGCCGCTGCCATTGAGGCCCTCCTGCAGGCGGAACCGGACGTCCTCGACTTGAACCGGGCTGTGCTCTCGTCCGTGCAGAGTGCCCGCACGCTCCGCTTGAACGAGTAGCTGGAGGCCAAGGACAACCACGGTGCGGAGACACACATCGGCAGCGACGGCTGGTTCGCGCCGGCAGCCAAAGACGACGAGGCCGTCTCTTTCCGCGAGCAGTGATAGTTTTTCTTTATGTTGTTGTTTTTATGGATCTTTTGCTGTGTAAAAACATATATTTGTTATGCAAGTCGCCTGACTTGGGTCAGTCTACTATTTCAGGCGGTTGGATGAATATCCTACGTCTCCTAACCCTTCTTTCCTTCTTCTTCACCTCTTCTTCTTCCCCAACAGACCACCACACGGGCCGTACGGATACTCCCCAACATGCGGTTGGATAAACATAATCTATGAACGAAAATTATGAGTCACCGATAGGATGGCTGAGTTTGGTTTGTTCACATGCGACAGCACGTGTTAGTGAGGGTGCGTTCCCTTGGTTGGGTTTGCGGCGTGCAGGAGCGACTGTGTGAGGGTGCGGTGCCACCGCGGCGTGCAGGAGCGACCGTGTGAGGGTGCGGTGCGACCGCGACAGCCGTGCGCAAGTGTACCTCCTTCTCATTTTGAAAACTTTAGGCAAGCTTGGCAAAAATGTGTGGCGAAGTTTGGCAATGCAAGGCCTAGACCCAAACAGGATAAGTACGTACGTACTAGGAGTACTAGTGTTAAAAAAGAAAGGCGGGGTTTTCCTTCGCGGGGTTTAATCGATACAAATCCTCGTTTCACGTGTCAATTAATGCGTATTTTTTCTCCAAAGACCATAGAGCTAACCATCTCACTCCTCATCGCTTGATTAATGCAGCGCCATGCAAACCAACCTTCTCACTTGCGCATGCATGCAGGGGATATTAATGTCCTTGGTTGCTAACCCCATCAACTTTGCCTCGATTAGTGTTAGTGGCCCTTTGCAAATTGTAATTTTGATATACTGGCCTTGTGTACAAAAAATGGAGGTAGTAACTATATTTGACTTCGTTCCCATTGCGGTGACGTCGACGATATCTTTTTTTGGGTGGTTTGGCGAAGTGCGTTCGACGGAGAACACCATTGAGGGAGACCACGGTAAGTCGTTCGCAAGTGCCGCCTGCAAGCCGAGACAACCGCCTTATTTGCATCCAGGAAGTCCTTTACTAGTACTACTAGGAGTACTAGTGCGGTGAGATGGTTTCTCGAAGAAGACGATGGAGAAGCGGAGTCAGCGAAGAGTGAAATGATGGTTGCTTCGTCCGTGCTTTTGTGATTTGACGCCTCACTGCTGTGTGATTTGTGATAGAAGGGACAGGGGAGTAGACTCTGTGCTCTATACTGTACTACATGCGTCCAAGCATGGGAGAAAGAGGAGAGACGTTGCATTTTTCTATTCCTTCAATCAATCAATCAGGGAGCTTCGGTTCCATCTTTTTGGCTTTGGCAACACCGTCCACAATGGTTCCCACGATGCCAAAAGTTATTTTCACATTTGGCTACACATTGTGGATGCCCTTAACCGTACCACTTGGTTTTGCTCATGTGTGCTATCTATACAAATCTCAATTATATTGATCTAAAAAATTATAGAATCAAGATTAGTAAAAAGGAGGTGATTTTGCCGCGCGGATGGCGGGGGAGGTTTCTTATTTGAGCAATGCTACATCCACGTAATGGTTTACGTAAAGTTACGAACTGATGTGATGTGGGACTATTTGATTGGATTAAAGGAGAGGATTAGGCCCACCCCACCTGAAAATCAAGGGGGGCATATATAGATTAGATGGAAAGTATACGTAGCAGCTACGTAGCCCTTTGTAAGTCTAGGATTAGGCTTCTTATTTTCGGAGGACGTTGTCCTGGCGGTTTGCTAACATGCGGTCCCACGTGTCAGTTCTTTACCAAGCCGATCCGCGTCCCACATGAGGCAGAACAACGGCAGAAGCAACACGTGGTTAAGTTGAAGAAGATGAGGGAGAAGCGGATTCAGCAACGAGTGAAATGATGGTTACTTCGTCCCTCCAACTTAACTGCGGGAAAGGTGCAGCTTGTGATTTGACGCCTCATTGCTCATTACTATGCCGGCACCATGACTGGGGTGCTTCACCCCGGCTGCTCTGCACTGTATTCCGGTATGGCACGTGGACCCGGTAGCTTGATGTCCCACATGTCGGCGAAAGGGACTAGAAGATTTATGAAAGCGAGCGCTCCACTCTTATGACGGAGGAGTAGACGACACGACGGCCCAGTGAACTGTCAGTTTTAGTACTGTATAGTACTATAGTTTTGCTGTTTCGCACGATCCATCGATACAAACCTGATTAAACAGGAAAGAGCGGGATTTTTCCCACGCGGTAGATGATACTAGCCATACATTTCAAAGGCAAGTTTAATGTATGCAAACTGAATAATTATAAGTAACAATATGATATCTAGTAAAACTAAAAACACATATGATTTATTGTGTTAGAGTGTAGTAGTAGTGCTGTATTGCATAGTTGTTAGATGTAACATGCGAGAACGTGTAGAGATGTAGTTTTGGAGGGCCTACAGAGAGAAAAGCGTAATACGGTCACCGAACTTCAGAATAAGCTGATTACGGTCACTATATACGTTTTGCGGTGATTATACGGTCACTTGCTCACAGTTCAGCATCGGATTGCACTCTGTTGACCGGCCAAATAGTCTGCATGGCGCCATGTTGACTAGTTAAATTGACCACGTTCCTTGTGGGTCCCACCTGTCAGTTCGCATAGGCAAAAGGTCAGATAAACACAAATTTACGCAGGCGCGTCAAGGCTCCAACCCGTGCGCGGGAATCACCTGGTTGTGTATGTGTCTGTCAGGGCCTAATGTGTGCGCATGCACATGTATGTTGAGCACTTGAGCATGAGAGTGTGTGTTGGTCGTGTGGTGTACTGGTGTGTGCATGCATGCGTGCGTGTGTGCGTGTGAGTGTGAGTGTTGCGTGCGTGCGTAGCTGCGTGTGTACGTGTGAGTGTTGCGTGCGTGCGTGGGTGCATGTGTTTGTGTGAGTGTTGTGTGCATGTAGTTCGTGTGCATACGTGCGTGTGTGTATAATCACCACACCAGCTCTTGTGTGTTAAAATAGACGGCTCAGCATACCAATACAAGGCCACCTTGTCCGCTGTGCCCGCGGTCATGACTTCGAACCACCGTCCAAATATTTTTTTGTCGTTTGTTTTCATTCTTACTAGCAAGATGCCCGTGCGTTGCACGTAACATCAAGATGCATTCGTATGACTTGTTTATCTTGTGTGGGTACCTTTTTGCAAAATTGCCATAGTTTCTTTCCTATCCGTCAGATATAAATCGGACGGCCTATATTGCAGGATGGCAGGCACACCATCATCACCAACTCTGTTTTTTTATAAGAGTGTATTTTATGTATTTTATAAGAGTGTATATGTGAGTAGATACAAGTCGACAGGTGGGCACGATGGTAGTGAGATAATGTGATGCAACACTAGAGGTGCCACGTGGAGCGTTGAACTGGTCAACTAGTCATGTCATGAGCAAATACAGGGTTGTACGGTGAGCCCATGACTGTATAATAACCACTAAACGTAAATGGTGACCGTAATGAGTGGATTCTGAAGTCCAATGTATGTATCGTGCTTTCGCTTCAAATACAATGATCGTCATTGCATATATCGCGAGAGAAAGATGAAACATGTGTGAATTTTCTGGGGGCTTACTTTTAGAGGACCTGGAGATAGTTTTGTGTGCATACGTGAAAGGGGCGTACAGGGGGGGTATGCGATGGAGAGAGAGATGCTCTTCGTTTCTCTTTATTATGACTAACTTTGTATATCGTATAAAAATTATACAAATTCACAGTGCGGAATAAATATCATTGTGGGCACCATGCAATGCAAATTAGCGTTCGTACTCCTCCATATAACTTTGTAATGTTGTATATATGTAGAAACTCTAAAATAATTTTTTGGCCACACTTTATTCAAAAGGAATGTTGTATGCGAAATAAACGTGAAGAGAGGGCTTTTTAGATCAATGGGGTACGTGATGTAACATGTGTGAATGTGTAGCTGATGCATTTGGCGGGGCCTAGAGAGGTATGTGTGTGTATTACGTATTCGAGAGAGGCATGGATAGAGGGGCCGACGGGGGGGGAGTGGGAGAGATAGCACGAGAAATGAGAGTGGTCTAGAGAGAGAGAGACGAATATGACGTCACGACAAGAGATTCCATTCCCTTGAGTGTGTATATGCAAGGGGGGAGGGAATAGAGGCACCAGGAGAAATTTTCTGTGTGTGTGGTGTTTGTGTTGGTATGTGTGGGTGTGAGAAGATAATGAGAAGTGGGGGCAGAGGGTGTGTCACCGCATGAGGTCCGGTGGGTCAAGGTGAGGCCCTTCGGTCGGTTCCGACCTGCGCCACATTGGTCGGCCCGTGACGCATTTAGGAAGACCCATGGATGACTAGTCGTACAAGACAAAGATAGCAGAATTGTGAAGGACTCTATGTCCACTGACAAAGCCGGCTGGATTTGTAACCCTAGGTTCTCGGACTAAGGTAACCCCTTTATCTCTGATATTACTATTCATCCAACCTAACTTTAAGGGGCATCCTACAGAATGCTCTGCTAGAATCATACTCATCGATTAGGAAGAGAGGTGTGAGACAATGTGTGAGAGACATGCGTAAAGATAATGTGCGTACATGAGACACGTAGGCAGGTCCATGTATATAGAAAGGGTCAATGAGGATTGTGCGTGTGTATGTTTGCGAGAGGAAGAGTGCTTGTGATAAAGGTTAGTGAAAACAGTTGTAAATGGTTACGAGAGGGAGGGAGGGTTATATCTAGAGCATGTGTGCGAGAAAGAGACCTCAGGAGAGAGTGTGTGAGCATGTGTGAGAGACCATCGATGGAGAGTGAAACTACACGTAAAAGACTGCTCTACACATTGATTAAAGATATAAATTGTATCCAAATATTAGGATGGGATCATGATATTTGCAATTCGCGTAAGGAGCGGTCATTGATCCATCAAACATCTAGATTCTATCGAATTTGAGCATGTCTATGTTATTATTCGACACAATTGATCCACATAGTTAGTATTTTGAACTCCAGACAATGCATCGCTTTAGCAATCGAATATAAACGTGAGTATAGTTCATGTTGTGTGTGTAAAGCACATTATACATACGAAAGTTACACAATGGACATTAGAAATAGCTACCTATGAACTAGCATACATTTGAATTCAACTTAAGGTGGTTTAAAAAAATCGAATTCAACATGAAGTCGATTCAATTATTTGAATTTGATATCATGACATTTGTAAACCATACCTAAATTATGGGGGCACCAATCTTTGCTCTGATTTTGTACATAATAGCATATGTAGTCGTGTACAAAATAGATTCAAATTTAGCTCCTCCATTCCAAAATAATCGTAGTTATAGGATTTTCAAGTGTCAAAATTTCAAAAAGAATCGATAATTTAATGAGGTTTTCAAACATACAAGGTCAAATATAACGTTATCTATTTAGGTCAATCCTCATAGTTCAAGAGTACTCTAAACGTGAATGCTTGTGTTTAAAAATTTCGAACGAAGCGCCAAAAGAGCCTCTACTCGCCCGAAACCGCGTTAGACCAATGTTTGGTAGTACAAGGAAATTACTTTTCTAATAACTCCGACCCGTGAAACCTACCGGCCCGACGTCCAAAGGTCTAAACCGGGGTAGGTTTGTAGCTTCATCTAGACGCCACGCAACCGCATCCGAAAAATATTCATACACAATGGCCGCCTAAGCACACATGCGCGCGGCCGAAATCGCTCCCGCCCACTATTTGGGACACCTGGGATTACCATCCTACCCCCGACCCGCAGTAGGTCCGAAATTTAAGAGGGGGGCAAAGTTTGTACTTTCCCCAAATTGCAAACAAGCGCGTCCCATCTTTTGTTCAAAAAAGCCAAAAACAAGCGCGTCCCAGACCGAAACATGGTTCCCCCCACCCGTCCGATTCCCCATTCGTACTCCGTGGGCGCCAAAACTACCTCTCCACCAGCCGCGAAACCCCGGCGTCCTCCGTCCGCCACCCCATCCCACCCATCAACCGCCGCCCTCCTCCATCATGCCGGAGCCGATACCCCGACGTCGTCGTCCACCGCAACCTCAACCGCAACGCCCTCCACGGCTAGTAGTTGAAGCCGAGGCCGAGCCGTCCGTACCCGAGCCAGTTCAACCACGCTGTCCTGCGCCTCACCGCTGCCGCTCCAACTTCACCACCCTCCACCGCATCGGAGCTGTTCCTGCTACGCCATCCTTCGCTGCCTCGGATCTGCTTCCCCTCCGCCGACATACGGCCACGGCAACACAGTCAACAATTTGGCCATGGGTTCGTCCAAGCATGCACCCTCCAGAACATCGGTTTCCCCGGTAAAAAGAAGAAGATCGGCGCGACATGTGGAGGTGACCACACCGGCAACCGAAAAAGGTACTCCTCTTCCCTTATTCGTGCAAATCTTACGTCTCTACTTGCACGGTATTCATCCCACAGAAGACACTAGTTGACCGCTTCTTCTTGATACTAGATGTTCCTAGTAACTCGCGATGCACAAGGTTTCTCCTCATATACTATTTCACCTTAGCTAGAGGTCCGTCGCCCCCCTGAATTTCAATTTTTGGCCAGTTGATTCCCAATTAACGGAAGCATTCCCCGGCATAACAGGCGCTAGTACGCCTATTACGCCGGGGAAGCAGCACCTTGGTGTTTATCTTAGGGGCGTGTGCGGCCTAGAGCTACTGGCGCCCGGTCTGGAGGTCGGCCGGGATTAAAGGGATGGCTTGGGGGCGCTGCCAAGCACGGCGGTGGTGTGAGGTCGATGGGAGGGCGGGGCGGCGGTGGCAGGGGTCTGGGCCGGTGGTCGCTGGCGGTTCGAGAAAGATCGTCAACAGTGACTGGCGGGAGGTAGACGAAGGCCATCTGCCCGTTCCTTATAGATCGGACGGTTCATTAAAAAAATTGACTGACCTATTTATTTTCAGTCGACTGTTATCTTAGATATGACCACATGTGGTGGTGTGCTGGAGGAGTACCTGCATTTCCTGTGCTCATATATTACAAAATCATACGGAGTAGAATCTAATTTTGTTTGCCATGCAATGTTGTAGAGCTATCATATGTCTCCTGTCATTTATTTTTCAGCCACCTGCTATCTGCTACTTTTACAGTGCACTAGTTCTGCACACACTTCACCCTTACTCTCACTATTGTGTTTTTATGCAAGGGTATTTCAGACTCTGCTGCCATGAGTGAAGCCAAAAAGAAAAGAGAGAAGTCGCTCCAGCTTCGTGTGCGGTTAGGCAAGACACGTTACAGCGCTATAAAGGGTGCAGTGTCAGCAGATGGAGACAGTAAACGTAGCTTTGGAGTTGATGACCTCGCTCGCAATGAACCACCATCCCAGGTGCTTGCTTTAACTTCGCGGTGTCATATGTGGTTGCATGTTCCATATGGTGTCTAGCTTGTATTCGAAAGGCCGAAGTCTGTAAGGTAAGGAAAGATATTTTTTTACATGAACCACCATCCCGTGAGCACCAGAAGACAAATAGCTAGTCAGGGCACTGGCCGAGCCAGTGACAAGCCCAACAAAGATAGGTATCACCTGGAAGCCAACTAAAAAGCTGCGATGGTGGCGAAGCAGCCCGCCTCCCACCAGGCTCTCAGGTCCTAGATGATCATGCTCACCACTTGAGCCGGATGTCTAGCTTGTATTGCTTCCAGTTTGGTTAAATTGCATCTGCTTAGCTTACACATTATACCTTTGAATATGACATGCCTTTCTGTTTTTGGTACATACTAGTACATCTGTGTATTAACCATGTTCTTACATCAAACTAATGTTCTTGTGTATCCCTCATCAATCACTTATGATGAGGCAGGCACGCAAGGGGACTACTCCTCATTTAAAGAATGCAGCATTAGCCTCCCGACATGATTCTCAAGAAACAGAAATGCTAGATGAAGATAGTGAACGTAGCTCTGTAGTTGATTACAGCATTTCCCCTACACTAGTATCGCAGGTGCTTGCTCTAACTTGGCAGCGTGATATGTGGTTGCATGTTGCATATGGTGTCTAGATTGTAATTCTTCCAATCTGGTTAAACTGCATGTGCTAGTCTGCTTAGCATGTACATTATACCTGTTAATGTGACATGCCTTCCTGTATTTAGTACATAGTACATCTGTCTATTAAGCATGTCCTTACATAAAACTATTGTTTTTTTGTATCCCGCATCAATCAACATGACGAGACACCTTTAGTATATGCAGTGCGATATTAGTTGCATCTTTCATATGATTTATAGCATGCGCTGCTTCTAATTTGTTGAAATTCCATTTATGATGGGACGCTTTTAACTTGGCAGAGTCATATTGGTTGCATCTTTCATGTGGTGTCTAGCTTGCATTGCTTCTTATTTGCTGGAATGGTTTCTGCTTAGTTTACACAAACAGTTGTGAACATGCCATGCCGTCCTGTTTTTCGTACATATTCCATCCTGGTATCAGGTGTTTGCCTTACATCAAAGTAGTGATTGTCAGTATCATGCATGAATGAGTTCTAAAGAGAGAATTTTATTGCTTTTTCTTGTCGGTTTTACTTGATAATTCAAACTCAATAAAGCGGAAGGAAGTTAGCAAGGCAGCGGATAAAGGTGCTCCTTCCGAACGGAGGGCCTTTACAGTTTCTACTCCTCCACACTCCCAAGATGATTTCCAAGACAACACATGCATGGACACTCAACAAAGCTGTGTTTATGATGAGCATGTCTCCCCTAGTGCAGCATCACCGGTGCTCCCTCTAACTTGGCACTGTTATATGTGGTTGCATGTTATGTGTGATGTCTAGCTTGTATTGCTTCTAATTTTGTTGAATTCCATCTGCTTACTTTACACATTATACTTGAATAAGACACGTGTTCCTGTTTCTAGAACATATAATATCTGTCTATCACACCATGTTCTTACATCAAATTACTACTATTGTGTAACCTGCAACAATCACTTATCATAAGACACGTTTGACTTCGAAGTGTGATATAGGTTACATCTCACATTCTTTTCTAGCTTGTACTACTAATTTGTTGAAATGGCACTTATGACGAGACAGTTTTAACTTGGTAGAGTGATATTCGTTGCATCTTTCATATGGTCTCTAGCTTTCATTGCTTCTAATTTGTTGAAATGCCTTCTCCTTAGTTTACACATCATAAGCTGTGAATATGCAATGCTGTGAATATGCAATGGCACTAATGACGAGAGACCTCTAACATGGTAGTGTGATGTTGTTTGCATCTTGCATATGATTTATTTCTTGTAATGCTTCATATTTGTTTAAACGCCATTTATGATGAGACACTGTTAACTTGGCAGAGCGATATTTGTAGCATCTTTCCTATGGTGTCTACCTTCCATTGCATTGCTTCTAATTTGGTGAAATGTCTTCTTCATAGTTTACACATCATAGTTTTGGTTATCTCTTCCGTCCTGTTTTTCATACATATTACATCCTCCTATCATGTGGTTGTCTAACATCAAAGTTCAGTTCGTCTGCATCACGCATCAATTTGTTCTGAAGAAATAAATTGTTATTCGTTTTTCTTGTCGGCTTGACTTAACATGGCACAGAGAAAGAGGAAGAAACACAGACTGGCAGGGAATGAGAAGCGGATGAATCCTGCAGATTCTGCTGGTACTGATGGTGCAATAGAAGGTCAAAGTCCAGCGGAAAATTCTACAAACACGGCATCCCATGCTACACGAGTTGCAAAAAAAGCCAAACAGAAACAAATAGCTGCCACCAAACAAGCAGAGACAGCCCTAGTTCTTGCAACACCTACCACAATACTACTAGCTGCACGACTTACTCGTGCGTCAACTGGGCTAGCAGCACGTTCCCAAGCTCCCTTGCCACCTGACACTACTTCCCAAGCACTCTTGACACAAGACGAGTTGGCAATATCAGATGAACCTCGTGAGCTTCAACAACAAGAAGGTAGTTGCTGGAGTCAAGTTACAGTTGCATGCTTCTTTATATGTAGTCTCACAGTTCGATGTACACTAACACTTCCTATGTTCGTTGTTGGACTAGCACCTAGGCGCAAGAGGAAACAAACATCAGGGATAATGCTCGATAGGTTAACTAAATCTAGAGGAGGAAGAATGGAGATCCGTTTTGAGGCAGGTTTAAAAAGGCCACGTGATGCTACAGAGTCAGCCAAGTTATTATGAGAGGCAGCGGTTGCCGTTAGGTGTCATGTACGTATCCTCCCAACATGGATTCAGTACAGGAATGACAAAGACGAAACCCAGTTCAACACCTTCCTCGACCATTTATCTGTAAGTATGGTTATGTATGGAAACTAGTAATGTCGTCTTGCTTTGTCCCATACTTTCTAGGTTGCTGATAATGAGACTCCCATAATTTTCAACAGATGAGGTTCAAGTTGGATAGCCAAGATGATGCAACCAGACAAGCTTGCACCCATGTTTTCAAGTCTGCTCTGCGACAGTATCAGTATAACTTGAGGAAAACTCACTTTGAAGGCAAGGCTAACAGTGAACTTTCCCAAACATCTCTAGTGGAAAATATATCGGATGAAGACTGGAGGGGCCTTGTTAAACACTGGTCTGATCCGATGTATCAGGTACATTATATATATGTGATCAGATCACATGTTGAAGTCCTATTTACGCATGTGCCACACAAATCTATCTTCTTGTAGGTGAACTGTTCAAAGAACAAGGCCAACCGTACGAAAGTGAGATTCCAACAGACGACAGGATCTCATAGCTATATTGCACACTGCGAGGCTCTTGTAATTAGCTGCTATTTCACTCTTTTCGCTGTACCATATTATCAGATCTATATTGACTTGTTCGAAGTGTAGAGGAAAGCCCGCAAGGACCAAAAAGTACCTGAACCAAATGTTGTGGAAATCTTCAAGGACTGTCACACCAGCAAGAAGAAGGGCATGACTACACCAGTCAAAGCCGCTATTGTAAGTCCTTCATCCTCATGCCTTTTAACTACTACTTACTCTGACTTGTGCCTTGAACTGCATGGTTTGCAGCCAATGTCTATTACTCTTTTAAATTTTATACACAATTGTCTTAGCATATCATTGCACCTTACAAGGTTTAAAAGAGAGGATCTTGACCCGTAATCTAGTTCCGTGCTGGACTTGCCCACACAACGTTACAATTGCCTGTTTGTCTATTCTCAGTTGTTTTGTGATATGAATGATGTCATACTATGCTTACAGTATTATAAACTTCGTCTCTTTATCCTTAGCCCTCAATACAATGTGAAGAAATAGACAATACATTAGCGATGGTACATGGTCATATGTTTAGAACCTGGTTTTATTATGTACTTTGCAATAAAATACAACTAATATTTTACATGGGTTCACCAGAATAAGTTCTGTATATAGACCAAAGCTATTTTGTTTGGTTTTGCTGCCTCCTTAATATCTTCTGTTCTGGTACTACTAATGTAAAACCTCAACTTTTCAGCAAGCCATGGAAAAAAATGGTGGAACCGCCACCTTCTGAAGGTGGCGAGGCAAATATAACCGCAATGTCAGCTCTTGCTGCAGTGGGTCAGTACCTGTCCACTAACAGTGCCAAAAGCATGTTCCTACGTAATACTGGGTTGGTTGTTAAGGCAATATCGTCCAAACTGCCTCATGATCAAGATATGCAAGCTCAAAGCAATGTTGTATCTGCGCTCCAGACACAAGTCCATTCCCTAACAGAGACCCTTTGTGAAACAAGGAGAAACATTGCTCAATGTCGTCAAGATATGCATGGTTTTGAAACCAGACTATCAGACATTTGCTATGTTGTTCAGGAGCCTAGGGGAAATGAAGGCGAGGGTTATGGTGCTCCATCGGACAATACAGCATGAAAACGTAACAGTCAGGTCAAATGAACTGAGCTTTTGAACTTCTGGTGGTGCATTTATCTGCTAGACTGTTAAGTTTTATGCCAACCTTCCTTTTGTTATATAGTTGTAATTTGTTTTGGTGCGATACAAAATTTATTCTTAACGTGCAGCCACCGGCTGAAGAAAACAGCAAGCCATTTTTGTATAGTGTAGGGTGTTCCCTATATTTGCACTGGTGGCGATCTTTGATGCCGAGTGGATGTAATCTGTGCAATCGCCTTAATAGCCTAGCGTTAGTTTCGGCCTTATTTATTTCCTAGTCTTCTTTTTCCCTGGTTTGCTAGTGGCCGCAACTACCATGGGCCATATACGGGCCGTAGGATCCATGGGTCTCCTACGGGCCGTCGATAAATGGGCCAGTAATCGGTGGGCCTCGGACCGTCGGATAAATGGGTCTACATGGGCCGTAATCGGGCGTAATTGGTATCGGCCCAGCATGGTAACAGGCCGTAGGACAGGAAAGGCTTAATTCTGTCACAGGCATAACGGGTCGTTAATGGGCCAGAATATAGGATGGGCCGGAAATGGCGCAACGGGTTAACAGGCCAGAAACGGGCCGACTCTTGCCATGGGCCGAATTTGGCCCATTAGGGTAACTTGCCAGTAACGAGCCGACTCTTGCCATGGGCCGAATTTGGCCCATTAGGGGAACATGCCAGTAACGGGCCGACTCTTGCCATGGGCTGAATTTGGCCCATTAGGGGAACAGGACAGTAACGGGCCGGAAGTAATCGAGGGCCAAAAAGGAGCCCAAGAACGTATGGGCCGTCAATAGGCCGAAAGCTACGAACGGCCCATGTAAATCACGGGCCATTAACGGGTATAAAGAAAATTACTGTTCATTATGGGCTAGAGTCACCGTGGGCCTGTAAAGGGCCGAAAGATACGAACGCCTCATATGGGCCGAAAGACGTCGTGGGCCATACATGGGCCGAAAGTGAAATGGGCTGGTGCTATATTCGACGGCCCACATGACGTTGTTGGGCCGATTTGCTTTAGGGCCTAACGGGCCGTGAGTTAACGGGCCGTAAAATGGGCTATTTGCGAAGAGACCGATAGCATGCTTTTCATGGACCAGCCCGTTAACTTTTGACCAAATCAAACGGGCCGGCTTTGTAAGCTAAATGGGCTAGTGGTGGGCCGTGGCACGTGTCGACATATCATAGGCGCCTATCTGACCCACTAACGAGCTGACACGTGTTTCGTCCGGCCAATAAGAATTTTACATGTGGAAATTTCCCATTGGTCGGGGCTGTTAACGGGTTATCGGATCCAAAGCCCGGCCCGATAGCTTAACAGCGTTCCGTTATGGTGGATGCCACGTGTCGGTCACCCTTGACGAAAGCACTTCTGTGACGCGCGATTTATCGTCATGGAAGTGGACACTTCCGTGATGATAATTTTGGTAATGTCATGGAACACTTCTACGACAGCACAGGTATGACCATCTTGATTCTGTCATAAAATCGTCATGGATGTACATGCATGACAAAAAACGCGACCTACTGTGACAAACACGTATCATCACGGAAGTGTATTTTTTGTAGTGTTAGCGCCGGTTCATGCCGAATTGGTAGTAAAGGGGGGGGGCTTTAGTCTCCACTCTTTAGTGCCGGTTGCAGAACTGGCACTAAAGGCCCTTACGAACCGGCGCTAAAGCCTGGTTCTGCACTAGTGTGCTCGATTGCGCCAATGAGCTGCTGATACGTCCATTTTGCATCATGCTTTTATATCGATATTTATTGCATTATGGGTTGTTATTACACGTTATGTCACAATACTTATGCCTATTCTCTCTTACTTTACAAGGTTTACATGAAGAGGGAGAATGCCGGCAGCTGGAATTCTGGGCTGGAAAAGGAGCAAATATTAGAGACCTATTCTACACAACTCCAAAAGTCCTGAAACTTCACGGAGGCACGTTTTGGAATAAATAAAAAATACTGGAGAAAGAATCAACCAGAGGGGTGATACGTCCATTTTGCATCATGTTTTTATATCGATATTTATTGCTTTATGGGCTGTTATTACACGTTATTTCACAATACTTATGCCTATTCTCTCTTATTTTACAAGGTTTACTTGAAGAGGGAGAATGCTGGCAGCTGGAATTCTGGGCTGGAAAAGGAGCCAATATTAGAGATCAATTCTGCACAGTTCCAAAAGTCCTGAAACTTCACGGAGGCACGTTTTGGAATTAATAAAAATTAATGGCGAAAGAATCCACCAGAGGGGGCCCACACCCTGGCCACGAGGGTGGGGGCGGGCCCTACCCCCCTGGGCGCGCCCCCTGCCTCGTGGCCCCCCTGGCAGGCCTCTGATGCCCATCTTCTGCTATATGAAGTCTTTTACCCTGGAAAAAATCATAAGCAAGCTTTTGGGAAAACACTCCGCCGCCACGAGGCGGAACCTTGGCGGAACCAATCTAGGGCTCCGGCAGAGCTGTTCTGCCAGGGAAGCTTCCCTCCAGGAGTGGAAAATCATCGCCATCGTCATCACCAACGATCCTCTCATCGGGAGGGGGTCAATCTCCATCAACATCTTCACCAGCACCATCTCCTCTCATCCTCTAGTTCATCTCTTGGATCCAATCTTTGTCCCAAAGCCTCAGATTGGTACCTGTGGGTTGCTAGTAGTGTTGATTACTCCTTGTAGTTGATGCTAGTTGGTTTATTTGGTGGAAGATCATATGTTCAGATCCTTTATGCATATTAATACCCCTCTGATTATGAACATGAATATGATTTGTGAGTAGTTACATTTGTTCCTCAGGACATGGGAGAACTCTTGCTATAAGTAGTCATGTGAATTTGGTATTCATTTGATATTTTGATGAGATGTATGTTGTCTCTCCTCTAGTGGTGTTATGTGAACGTCGACTACATGACACTTCACCATTATTTGGGCCTAGAGGAAGTCATTGGGAAGTAATAAGTAGATGATGTGTTGCTAGAGTGACAGAAGCTTAAACCCTAGTTTATGAGTTGCTTTGTAAGGGGCTGATTTGGATCCATATGTTTCATGCTATGGTTAGGTTTACCTTAATACTTCTTTTGTAGTTGTGGATACTTGCAATAAGGGTTAATCATAAGTGGGATGCTTGTCCAAGAAAGAGCAGCACCAAAGCACCGGTCCACCCACATACCAAATTATCAGAGTAACGAACGCGAATCATATGAGCGTGATGAAAATTAGCTTGACGATAATTCCCATGTGTCCTCGGGAGCGCTTTTCTCTATATAAGAGTTTGTTCAGGCTTGTCCTTTGCTACAAAAAGGATTGGGCCATCTTGCTGCACCTTGTTTACTTTCGTTACTTGTTATCCGTTACAAATTACCTTATCACGAAACTATCTGTTACCGATAATTTCAGTGCTCGTAGAGAATACCTTGATGAAAACCGCTTATCATTTCCTTCTGCTCCTCGTTGGATTCGACACTCTTACTTATCGAAAGTACTACGATAGATGCCCTATACTTGTTGTTCATCAGACTCTTTTCTGGCGCCGTTGCCGGGGAGTGAAGCGCCTTTGGTAGGTGGAATTTGGTAAGGAAAAATTTATTTAGTGTGCTGAAATTTACTGTCACTTGTTACTATGGAAAGTAATTCGTTGAGGGGCTTGTTCGGGGTATCTTCGCCCCGACCAGTAGAGCAAAGAGTTGCTCCTCAACCTACTGAACCTACTGAAAATGTTTACTTCAAAATTCCTTTGGGTATGATAGAGAAACTGCTAGCTAATCCTTTTACAGGAGATGGAACATTACATCCCGATTTGCACCTAATCTATGTGGATGAAGTTTGTGGATTATTTAAGCTTGCGGGTATGCCCGAGGATGTTATCAAGAAGAAGGTGTTCCCTTTATCTTTGAAGGGAGAGGCATTGACATGGTTTAGGCTATGTGATGATATGGGATCATGGAACTACAACAGATTGAAATTGGAATTTCATTAGAAGTTTTATCCTATGCATCTTGTTCATCGTGATCGGAATTATATATATAATTTTTGGCCTCGCGAAGGAGAAAGCATCGCTCAAGCTTGGGGAGGCTTAAGTCAATGTTATATTCATGCCCCAATCATGAGCTCTCAAAAGAAATGATTATTCAAAAATTTTATGCTCGGCTTTCTCTCAATAATCGCTACATGCTCGATACTTCTTGTACTGGCTCTTTTATGATGAAGACTATTGAATTCAAATGGTATTTATTGGAAAGAATTAAACGCAACTCTGAAGATTGGGATCTCGACCCGAAGGTAAGGAGTCAGGTATAACACCTAAGCTTGATTGTGTTAAATATTTTATGGATACCGATGTTTTCCGTGAATTTAGCACTAAATATGGACTTGACTCTGAGATAGTAGCACTACTACAAAACAGCTATAGCCAATATGGACACTAATGGCACACTGTACATGTGGTGCGCCATTACTAAATACTAATGGCGCTCCATGTGTTGGTGCGCCATTACTGTGCAAATACTAATGGCGCACCACATCCACGGTGCGCCATTAGTAAAAAAAATTTAATTTTTTCAAAACTACTAATGGCGCACCGTGGGATGGTGCGCCATTAGTAGTTCAACTAGTAATGGCGCACCACTCCCATGGTGCGCCATTAGTAATTATGTTTAAAAAAAATTCAAATTTTTTTTTTTGAAACTACTA
>NC_057796.1:19916159-19916772 GCF_018294505.1 Triticum aestivum
ATAAGTTTCCCATGTGATATGTGGTCTAGTTGTTGTGAAAATTTACAAACATGAATTTCGACTTTATTTGCAAAATCTCTCGAGAATTTGTAAAATGGGCATAACTTTTGCATACAAACTCGGATGAAAAAGTTTTTTATATGAAAAATCATCTACTCGAAAAGTTACATCCGAATTTAACAGAAAAAAGATACGGGGCTTTTAAGATCTGGAGAGGCAAAAAAATTCGAAAAAATTCAAACTTACTAATGGCGCACCTGCCCATGGTGCGCCATTACTATCTTCCCGCCTTCAAAATTCAAAATAAGTCAAAAAAATAAAAAAAAAGTTACTAATGGCGCACCTGCCCGTGGTGCGCCATTAGTATCTTCCCGCCTTCAAAATTCAAAATAAATCAAAAAAATAAAAATAAAAGTTAGTAATGGCGCACCTGCCCGTGGTGCTCCATTAGTATCTTCCCGCCTTCAAATTCAAAATAAATCAAAAAAAAAGTTAGTTATGGCGCACCTGCCCACAGTGCACCATTACTATGCCGTATATATGGCTGGGCGTGGTCCTCTCCTCCTTACCTCTTCATTCTTCTCCTCCACTCCACCTCTCCTCCACTCCATCT
>NC_057796.1:19916782-19942875 GCF_018294505.1 Triticum aestivum
GAGCTCCTCCTCCCTCCTCTCCGGTGAGCTCCTCCTCCCTCCTCTCCTCCCATCCCCTCATGGTTTCTCCTTCCTCCTCTCCGATGCTCCGGTGAACTCCTCTCCGGCGACCTCCTCCTCCTCTCCGGCGATGTAGGCAAGCGCCTCTCCGGTGACCTCCTCCTCCTCCTCTTCGGCGAACTCCTCTCCGGCAAAAGAACACGGCAAAAGAACGTACAAGATCCACAAACAGGAACAAAATTTGAAATAATATCATGCAAAAAAACAAGCAAAAAAAGAGCAAAAAATGGGCAAAAAAATCGCGATCCAGATCCAAATTCAAAATTCAAAAATAGCAATGGCGCACGGTGGGGGTTAGACGGTGCGCCACTACTATTTTCCCACCTTCAAAATTCAAAAATACTAATGGCGCACCGTGGCCTATACTAATGGCGCACCAGTGGCCTATACTAATGGCGCACCGTGGCCTATACTAATGGCGCACCAGTGGTGCGCCATTAGTATACCAGATACTAATGGCGCACCACTGGTGCGCCATTAGTAAAAAATACTAGTGGCGTGGTACTAGTGGCGCACCAGTAGTGCGCCATTAGTAGGCAAAACTGGTGCACCACTAGTAGGCCTTTTCCTAGTAGTGTAGCTTATTTCTGTGAATCATTTGCTACTCATGTTGATCTCCCTAAGGAGAAGTGGTTTAAATATAATCCTCCCATTGAAGTGAAAGTGGTTGCACCTATTAAAGTTGAAGAAAACACTATCACTTATAATGATCCTATTGTTCCTACTGCTTATATTGAGAAACCACCTTTCCCTGTTAGAATACATGATCATGCTAAAGCGTCAACTGTAGTCAACAAAAGTAATATTAAGACACCCAAACCCCCTGAGCAAATTAAAGTTGAACCTAGTATTGCAATGGTTAAAGATCTCTTGGCTGATAATATTGATGGGCATGTTATTTACTTCTGTGAGGAAACTGCTAGAATTGCTAGACCTGATACTAAAAATAAACATAGACCTGTTGTAGGCATGCCTGTTATTTCTGTTAAAATAGGAGATCATTGTTATCATGGCTTATGTGATATGGGTGCTAGTGCAAGTGCAATACCTCATTCCTTATACAAAGAAATTATGCATGATATTGCACCTGCTGAGATAAAAGAGATTGATGTTACAATTAAGCTTGCCAATAGAGACACTATTTCACCAGTTGGGATTGTTAGAGATGTTGAAGTATTGTGTGGGAAAGTTAAATATCCTGCTGATTTTCTTGTTCTTGGTTCCCCACAAGATAACTTTTGTCCCATTATATTTGGTAAACCCTTCTTGAATACTGTTAATGCTAGGATAGATTGCGAAAAGGATGTTGTTACTATTTGTTTGGGGGATATGTCTCATGAGTTTAACTTTGCTAAATTTCACAGACAACCCCGTGACGAGGAATTGCCTAGTAAAGATGAAATTATTGGTCTTGCTTCTATTGTCGTGCCTCCTAATGACCCTTTAGAACAATATTTGCTCGACCATGAAAATGATATGTTTATGAATGAAAGAAGGGAAATAGATGAAGTATTCTTTAAACAAGGACCTATCTAGAAACACAACTTGCGTGTTGAAATCCTAGGGGATCCTCCTCCACCCAAGGGTGATCCCGTGTTTGAGCTTAAACCATTACCTGATACTCTTAAATATGCTTATCTTTATGAGAAGAAGATATATCCTGTTATTGTTAGTGCTAACCTTTCAGAGCATGAAGAAAATAAATTATTGAAAACTCTGAAGAAGCACCGTGCTGCTATTGGATATACTCTCGATGATCTTAAGGGCATTAGTCCCACTCTATGCCAGCACAAAATAAAATTGGAGAAAGATGCTAAACTAGTTGTTGACCACCAACGATGGTTAAATCCTCAGATGAAAGAAGTGGTAAGGAAAGAAATACTAAAGCTTCTGGAGGCAGGTATAATTTGTCCCGTTGCTGATAGTCAGTGGGTAAGTCCTGTCCATTGTGTCCCCAAGAAGGGAGGTATTACTGTTGTTCCTAATGATAAAGATGAATTGATCCCACAAAGAATTATTACAGGTTATATAATGGTAATTGATTTCCGCAAATTAAATAAAGCTACTAAAAAGGATCATTACCCTTTACCTTTTATTCATCAAATGCTAGAAAGATTATCCAAACATACACATTTTTGCTTTCCAGATAGTTATTCCGGTTTCTCCCAAATACCTGTGTCAAAAGAGGATCAAGAATAGACCACTTTTACTTGTCCTTTCGGTACCTTTGCCTATAGACATATGCCTTTTGGTTTATGTAATGCACCTCCTACCTTTCAAATATGCATGATGGCTATATTCTCTGATTTTTGTGAAAAGATTTGTGAGGTTTTCATGGATGATTTCTCTGTTTATGGATCCTCTTTTGATGATTGCTTGAGCAACCTTGATCGAGTTTTGCAGAGATGTGAAGAAACTAACCTTGTCTTGAATTGGGAGAAGTGCCACTTTATGGTTAATGAAGGTATTGTCTTGGGGCATAAAACTTCTGAAAGAGGTATTGAAGTTGACAAAGATACAGTTGATGCTATTGAAAAGATGCCGTGTCCCAAGGACATTAAAGGTATAAGAAGTTTCCTTGGTCATGCCGGTTTTTATAGGAGGTTCATTAAGGACTTCTAAAAAAATTCTAGGCCTCTGACTAATCTCTTACAAAAAGATATTCCTTTTGTCTTTGATGATGATTGTATGGAAGCATTTGAAATACATAAGAAAGCTTTGATTTCTGCACCTATTGTTCAGCCACCTGATTGGAATTTACCTTTTGAAATTATGGGTAATGCTAGTGATTATGTTGTAGGTACTGTTCTAGGGCAAAGAGTTGATAAGAAATTAAATGTTATTCAATATGCTAGTAAAACTCTAGACAATTCCCAGAGATATTATGCTAGTACTGAAAAAGAATTTTTAGCAGTTTTATTTTCTTGTGATAAGTTTAGACCTTATATTGTTGATTCTAAAGTAACTGTTCGCACTGATCATGCTGCTATTAAATACCTTATGGAAAAGAAAGATGCTAAACCTAGACTTATTAGATGGGTTCTCTTGCTACAAGAATTTGATTTGCATATTATTGATAGAAAGGGAGCTGAGAACCCCGTTGCAGACAACTTGTCTAGGTTAGAGAATGTTCTTGATGACCCACTACCTATTGATTATAGCTTTCCTGATGAACAATTAGCTGTCATAAATGCTTCTTGTACTACTCCATGGTCTGCTAATTATGCTAATTATATTTTTGCTAAATTTATACCACCTAGTTTCACATACCAGCAAAAGAAAAAGTTGTCTATGATTTAAGACATTATTTCTGGGATGACCCACACCTTTATAAAGAAGGAGTAGATGGTGTTATTAGACGTTGTATACCTGAGCATGAACAGGAACAGATACTACGCAAGTGTCACTCCGAAGCTTATGGAGGACACCACGCTAGAGATAGAACTGCACATAAGGTGTTGCAATCCGGTTTTTATTGGCCCACTCTCTTCAAAAACGCCCGTAAGTTTGTCTTATCTTGTGATGAATGTCAAAGAATTGGTAATATAAGTAGACGTCAAGAAATGCCTATGAATTATTCACTCATTATTGAACCATTTGATGTTTGGGGCTTTGATTATATGGGACCGTTTCCTTCCTCTAATGGCTATACACACATTTTAGTTGCTGTTGATTACGTTACTAAGTGGGTAGAAGCTATTCCAACTAGTAGTGCTGATCATAACACCTCTATTAAGATGCTTAAAGAAGTTATTTTCCCAAGGTTTGGAGTCCCTAGATATTTAATGACTGATGGTGGTTCACATTTTATTCTTGGTGCTTTTCGTAAAATGCTTGCTAAGTATGATGTTCATCATAGAATTGCATCCCCATATCACCCACAGTCTAGTGGTCAAGTAGAATTGAGTAACAGAGAGCTCAACTTAATTTTGCAAAAGACTGTTAATACACCTAGATAGAATTGGTCCAAGAAACTTGATAATGCATTATGGACCTATAGAACTGCATATGAAAATCATATGGGTATGTCTCCATATAAAATGGTTTATGGAAAAGCATGTCACCTACCTCTCGAACTAGAACATAAGGCATATTGGGCCATTAAAGAGCTCAATTATGATTTCAAACTTGCCGGTGAGAAGAGACTATTTGACATTAGCTCACTTGATGAATGGAGAACCCAGGCCTATGAGAATGCCAAACTGTTTAAAGAAAAAGTTAAAAGATGGCATGATAAAAGGATACAAAAGCATGAGTTTAATGTAGGTGATTATGTGTTGCTATTCAACTCTCGTTTAAGATTTTTTGCAGGAAAACTTCTCTCTAAATGGGAAGGTCCTTACGTTATCGAGGAGGTCCATCGTTCCGGTGCCATAAAAATCAACAACTTCGAAGGCACAAATCCAAAGGTGGTGAACGGTCAAAGAATCAAACATTATATCTCAGGTAATCCTATAAATGTTGAAACCAATGTTATTGAAACCGTAACCCCGGAGGAATACATAAGGGACACTTTCCAGAACGTTTCAGACTCCGAAAAGGAATAGGTATGTGGTACGGTAAGTAAACCGACTCCAAAACAGCTCTAATGGCAATTTTTCTCCGTTTTGGAATATTTAAGAAAATAGGAAAATAAGAAGTAGTCCGGGAAGAACACGAGGCTTCCACGAGGGTGGAGGGCGCACACTACCCCCCTGGGCGCGCCCCCTGCCTCGTGGGCACCTCGTGTGCTCTCCAGACTTTGTTTTCTTGCACGATACTTCTTTTGGTCGGTGAAAATTAATCTCCCGAAGGTTTTGACCACCGTATCACGCAAATATCCTCTGTTTTGATTTCGAGTTGTTTTTCTGACAGATCTAGATCACCATGACGTCTCCAGGTGCCCCCAAGGACAAGTTCTTCGAGAAGGTCATCAACCCATACCTCGCGGAAGTGTTGCAACACCCTCAAACCATTGAGATGCGTGAGGGGTTGCTGCACATCCACGATGTTGAGGGACCAAGGAGGACCGGAAGCGTGGAGACAAGGCTCGAGGCAATGGAGCAACAAGTTTTCAAGTGTCAAGTGATGGTGGAGCGTGGACTCGATTCCAATCACATAATGATCACGGAGTTCACCAACAACCACAAGCTGGACGCCAAGGAGATTGGGGAGGCCATCTTCAAGCTTCATGAGAAAATCGAGCACCTCCAAGCCCAGATCTATGACCTGCAGAACCAAAACTATGAGTATGAATATAGATTCAAGAGGATGAGTTTGGCTGCAGATTTAAGGATCCCGGAGACTCGATCATCCTTCTATGATGGTGAGCCTATGCCTTGGAAGATGGACGACAAGCCTACATCATCAACAACCCCATCACCACCACTTCCAAGGAAGGAGACATAATCACATGGGTATGGGCACTCCCCTTGGCAACTGCCAAGCTTGGGGGAGGTGCCCCGGTATCGTATCACCATCATACTCCTATCTTTACCGTTTTTCTTAGTTCGATCTTTTCGGTAATATCTTGATCTAGTAGAATAAAGTTTTAGTATGATTTAGTTTTGAGTTTTGCTTTATGATCCTTCTATGTAATCGAGTCCGTGAGCTATATATAATAAAGATTAGTGTTGAGTCAAGGGCTTGATTATCTTGATATGATCTTGAGAGAAAAAGAAAAAAAGAAAAAGAAGTAAAGAGATTCATATTGATCTTATGGAGAGTAATGACTTCACATATAAAGAGTATGATGAATAAAAGTTGTTGAGAGTTGACATAGTTTTGGTCATCGTTGCAATTAATAGGAAGTAATAAAGAAAGAGAAGTTTCCACATATAAATATACTATCTTGGACGTCTTTTATGATTGTGAGCACTCATTAAAATATGACATGCTAAAGAGTTGATGTTGGACAAGGAAGACAACGTGATGGGTTATGTTTTCTTATATCCGAAATAAAGTATATTGTCATGGATCATCCAACATGTTGAGCTTGCCTTTCTCCCTCATGCTAGCCAAATTCTTTGCACCAAGTAGAGATACTACTTGTGCTTCTAAATATCCTTAAACCCAGTTTTGCCATGAGAGTCCACCATACCTACCTATGGATTGAGTAAGATCCTTGAAGTAAGTTTTCATGTAGCATGCAATAAAAATTGCTCTCTAAATATGTATGATTTATTAGTGTGGAGAAAGTAAGCTTTATACGATCTTGTGATGTGGAAGAAATAAAAGCGACGAACTGCATAATAAAGGTCCATATCACAAGTGGCAATACAAAGTGACGTTATTTTGCATTAAGATTTCGTGCATCCAACCATAAAAGCACATGACAACCTCTGCTTCCCTCTGCGAAGGGCCTATATTTTATTCTTGTCCTATACCTTATGCAAGAGTCTTGGTGATCTTCACCTTTCCTTTTTTACATTTTATCCTTTGGCAAGCACCTTGTGTTGGAAAGATCCTGATATATATATATCCAATTGGATGTAAGTTAGCATGAATTATTATTGTTGACATTACCCTTGAGGAAAAGGTTGGGAGGCAATACTAGAAGCCCCTATCTTTCTCTGTGTCCGATTAAAACTCCATACCCATAAGTATTGCGTGAGTGTTAGCAATTGTAAAAGGCTAAATGATAGTTGAGTATGTGGACTTGCTGAAAAGCTCTTATAATGACTCTTTCTGATGTTATGATAAATTGCAATTGCTTCAATGACTGAGGTTATAGTTTGTTAGTTCTCAATGAAGTTTCTGATTCATACTTTACATTGTGAATAGATTATTACTTAAGCATAAGAAATCATATGACAATATCTATATATGTTGCTGTTATAAGAATGATCATGATACCCTCATGTCCGTATTTTATTTTATCGACACCTCTATCTCTAAACATGTGGACATATTTTTCGTTATCGGCTTCCGCTTGAGGACAAGCGAGGTCTAAGCTTGGGGGAGTTGATACGTCCATTTTGCATCATGCTTTTATATCGATATTTATTGCATTATGGGCTGTTATTACACGTTATGTCACAATACTTATGCCTATTCTCTCTTATTTTACAAGGTTTACATGAAGAGGGAGAATGCCGGCAGCTGGAATTCTGGGCTGGAAAAGGAGCAAATATTAGAGATCTATTATGCACAGCTCCAAAAGTCCTGAAACTTCACGGAGGCACGTTTTGGAATTAATAAAAATAATGGCGAAAGAATCCATCAAAGGGGGCCCACACCCTGGCCACGAGGGTGGGGGCGCGCCCTACCCCCCCTGGGCGCGCCCCCTGCCTCGTGGGCCCCCTGGAAGGCCTCCGATGCCCATCTTCTGCTATATGAAGTCTTTTACCCTGGAAAAAATCATAAGCAAGCTTTCGGGAAGAAACTCTGCCGCCACGAGGCGGAACCTTGGCGGAACCAATCTAGGGCTCCGGCTGAGCTGTTCTGCCGGGGAAACTTCCCTCCAGGAGGGGGAAATCATCGCCATCGTCATCACCAATGATCCTCTCATCGGGAGGGGGTCAATCTCCATCAACATCTTCACCAGCACCATCTCCTCTCAAACCCTAGTTCATCTCCTATATCTAATCTTTGTCCCAAAGCCTCAGATTGGTACCTGTGGGTTGCTAGTAGTGTTGATTACTCCTTGTAGTCGATGCTAGTTGGTTTATTTGGTGGAAGATCATATGTTCAGATCCTTTATGCATATTAATACCCCTCTGATTATGAACATGAATATGATTTGTGAGTAGTTACGTTTGTTCCTGAGGACATGGGAGAACTCTTGCTATAAGTAGTCATGTGAATTTGGTATTCGTTCGATATTTTGATGAGATGTATGTTGTCTCTCCTCTAGTGGTGTTATGTGAACGTCGACTACATGACACTTCACCATTGTTTGGGCCTAGAGGATGGCATTGGGAAGTAATAAGTAGATGATGTGTTGCTAGAGTGACAGAAGCTTAAACCCTAGTTTATGAGTTGCTTCGTAAGGGGCTGATTTGGATCCATATGTTTCATGCTATGGTTTGGTTTACCTTAATACTTATTTTGTAGTTGTGGATGCTTGCAATAGGGGTTAACCATAAGTGGGATGCTTGTCCAAGAAAGGGCAGTACCCAAGCACTGGTCCACCCACATACCAAATTATCAAAGTAACGAACGCGAATCATATGAGCGTGATGAAAACTAGCTTGACGATAATTCCCATGTGTCCTTGGGAGCGCTTTTCTCTATATAAGAGTTTGTCCAGGCTTGTCCTTTGCCACAACAAGGATTGGGCCATCTTGCTGCACCTTGTTTACTTTCATTACTTGTTATCCGTTACAAATTACCTTATCACAAAACTATCTGTTACCGATAATTTCAGTGCTTGCAGAGGATACCTTACTAAAAACTGCTTGTCATTTCCTTCTGCTCCTTGTTGGGTTCGACACTCTTACATATCGAAAGGACTATGATAGATCCCCTATACTTGTGGGTCATCAGCTGCTTCTTCATACTAGTCCTTGCTATGTTGATTGGCATTTTTCCAGGAATACAGATAAAGTTTCTACATGAGACGGAGTAGTTGAGAACAATCTTTACAAACTATCTTGAAAGGATACATGCCGAATGAAATTCAGGAAAAATAAACATTTACCTCGACAATATTTCTTTCCTAGCAATGTAGAGTAACCATCGGTAGACCAGCCTAGCATGGTCTTGCTGATTTTGAAGTGTATGTTCAATCATTTTTCCAAGATTCGATGGACCACCTTTCGTCTATCAAGTTGTCTGTTAATTGATCAAAAGGTCAGGACTTTAAAATACTTTTTATACTAATTGGCAATCTGGTAGGCCGCTAGAACACTCACCATCAGGGTTCAGAACTGGCACATTGCGTATGTGGTCTCAGATCTCTGGCCCTTATTGTTTTTCCTAGCAGCGACCATTGATATTATAGTGAGCATATTAGCTTCGTAATGAAAACAAACTCTGTTAGCATTTATTTACTTTAAGAACGAGTAGAAATGAATAATGATACGTCTCCAACGTATCTATAATTTTTTATTGCTCCATGCTATTATATATTCTGCTTTGGATGTTTAATGGGCTTTATTATACACTAATATATTATTTTTGGGACTAACCTATTAACCCAAGGCCCAATGCACATTGTTGTTTATTTGCCTATTTCAGTGTTTCGCAGAAAAGGAATATCAAACGGAGTCCAAACGGAATGAAACCTTCGGGAGCGTGATTTTTGGAACAAACGTGATCCAGAGGACATGGAGTGGACGTCAAGCAATCAACAAGGAGGCCACGAGGCAGGGGGCGCGCCCTCCACCCTCGTGGCCCCCTCATGGCTCCACCGACCAACTTCTTCCTCCTATATATACCTACGTACCCCGAAACCATCGAGGAGCACCACGAAAACATAATTCCACCGCCGCAACCTTCTGTACCCGTGAGATCCCATCTTGGGGCCTTTTCAGGAGCTCTGCCGGAGGGGGTATCGATCACAGAGGGCTTCTACATCAACACCATAGCCTCTCCGATGATGTGTGAGTAGTTTACCACAGACCTTCGGGTCCATAGTTATTAGCTAGATGACTTCTTCTCTCTCTTTGGATCTCAATACAAAGTTCTCCTCGATCTTATTGGAGGCCTATTCGATGTAACTCTTTTTGCGGTGTGTTTGTCGAGATCCGATGAATTGTGGGTTTATGATCAAACAATATATGAATCTTCTCTGAATTCTTTTATGTATGATTGGTTATCTTTGCAAGTCTCTTCGAATTATCAGTTTTGTTTGGCTGACTAGATTGATATTTTGCAATGGGAGAAGTGCTTAGCTTTGGGTTCAATCATGCGGTGCTCGATCCCAGTGACAGTAGGGGAAACGACACGTATTGTATTGTTGCCATCGAGGATAAAAAGATGGGGTTTATATCATATTGCATGACTTTATCCCTCTACATCATGTCATCTTACCTAATGTGTTACTCTATTCTTATGAACTTAATACTCTAGATGCATGCTGGATAGCGGTCGATGTGTGGAGTAATAGTAGTAGATGCAGGCAGGAGTCGGTCTACTTGTCACGGACGTGATGCCTATATACATGATCATGCCTAGATATTCTCATAATTATGCACTTTTCTATCAATTTCTCGACAGTAATTTGTTCACCCACCGTAATACTTATGCTATCTTGAGAGAAGCCACTAGTGAAACCTATGGCCCCCGGGTCTATTTTCCATCATATTAATCTCCCGCCAACGAGCTATTTCTTTCGCCGTTTATTTTGCAATCTTTACTTTTAATCTTTATCATAAAAATACCAAAAATATTATCTTATCATCTCTATCAGATCTCACTTTTGCAAGTGGCCGTGAAGGGATTGACAACCCCTTTATCGCGTTGGTTGCAAGGTTCTTATTTGTTTGTGTAGGTACGAGGGACGTGCGCGTGGCCTCCTACTGGATTGATACCTTGGTTCTCAAAAACTGAGGGAAATACTTACGCTACTTTGCTCCATCACCCTTTCCTCTTCAAGGGAAAAACCAACGCATGCTCAAGAGGTAGCAAATAACATGTGAGCTAATTAGTAGTATATCTAACATGGTATGTTTGCTACGAATTGTGCAAGGTCTAGTTCATTGTCCGCATTAGGTGGAGCCATAGCATGCGGTGTTGCAACAATAACATTTTCTGGCTTGTTAGGAGCTGCAACTGATCCTTCTGCCCCGATAGTGGCATCACGAATTTTAGCCTCAAGGACAAATTTAATGCCTGTTGGGCCTAAAACAAGACGTTGTGCATTATCAGTAGTAACTATTAGTTTTCTGAAAGAGCCAACTACTCTATTGCAGTTATGAACATTATGTACTTTCACACCCAAACCCGAAGTGTATTCATTGTCTAATCATACAAAAATAACAAAAGTTATTATCACAACAAGATAATTACTTGCTTCTATCATTTTTTGGTTGGAGCTCCCGGCACCATCATACAAATTGAAGGCGCTGGGCTTCGTTAAGTTAGCAATCCCCTTATTGATCGTATTCAGAACATTTTCTTCTTGGTGGACCGACATGTTGTCGTTTCCTACGACAACAGAAATATATGTGAGATATGTTGCCAATCTTGTTTATCTATATAGTAGTATTGACATCATTTGACTTTGAAAAACACTAGACATACCGTCCTGCCCACCATTCAATCCGCTCTCCACTTTAACCTTTCTCTGGAATACTATTGTAGTCTTAGAACTTTTGCCTGCGAAAAACCTCATGCATCAATATAGACATTTGTTGAGGCAAACATTTCACCTTCAGCGGGCGTCTGCTGTTCTTCGGCAAGAGCTCTGCCTTGTTCTTCTTCTACTGCAGTTTTTTTCCCTTCTGACATAACCATACTGTGCTTGCGGCTATCTGTCCCAATAATCTCTTTCTCTTTGATTATCGTAATTAAGCCATGCAAGGAGCTTAACGGATTTTTCAGCTATCAATGTGTAAATGCACAGAAAAACAGTGAGGTACATGCACCTATGTTGCCCCTAAGATGAATAACAATAATATACTTTCTTATTTCTTCAGCAGAATAATTAGAACCATAGGTAGGAGCATGAACAAAGGATTGGGCTTGCACCGGTGCATGTGCATGACATTCATCTAGTATTGCATTTGATGATATAAAGACACCACCTATATGTGTACACATAGATTCATAGGCCTTGCGGTTTACCTCATATAAGAACACAACTATAGCTGACAACAAGTCTTGCTCGATTGCGCTGCTGATCTGCTTCATCAGACTAGTCCCTGTTATGTTGATTGGCATGTGTCCAGGGATATAGATAAAGTTCCTGCCTGAGACGGAGTAGTTGAGAACAGTCTTTACAAACAGTCTTGATAGGGTACTGATAACCCACAAGTATAGGGGATCAATTGTAGCCTCTTTCGATAAGTAAGAGTGTCGAACCCAACGAGGATCTAAAGGTAGAACAAATATTCCCTCAAGTTCTATCGACCACCGATACAACTCTACGCACGCTTAACGTTCGCTTTACCTAGAACAAGTATTAAACTAGGAGTACTTTGTAGGTGTTTTTGGATAGGGCTGCAAGATAATAAAGAGCACGTAAATAAAAACTAGGGGCTGTTTAGATGAAGACACAATAAAGTAAATATAGCGAGTGTGGAAAAGTGGTGGTAGGAGTTGCGAAATTGTCCCTAAGCAATTGACTACTTTACTAACCGATAGCAAGTTTTATGTGGGAGAGGCCACTGCTAGCATGTCATCCGAGACTTGGAATTCTATGCACTTATGATTGGAACTATTAGCAAGCGTCCGCAACTACTAACGTTCATTAAGGTAAAACCCAACCATAGCATTAAGATATATTGGTCCCCTTCAATCCCGTATGCATCAATTTCTATGCTAGGCTGAAGCTTCTGTCACCCTTGCCCTCCAATACATAATCCTATCAACATACAACTAACCCTATGGTGCGATCCACGCGCGCGCTCATATGATGGGCACCAAAGGATAGCAACATAACCACAAGCAAATTAAATCAATCATAGCAATTCATCAACCACCGATAGGACAACGAAAATCTACTCAGACATCATAGGATGGCAACACATCATTGGATAATAATATGAAGCATAAAGCACCATGTTCAAGTAGAGGGTACAGCGGGTTGCGGGAGAGTGGACCGCTGTAGATAGAGGGGGAAAGTGATGGAGATGTTGGTGAAGATGGCAGAGGTGTTGGTGAAGATTGCGGTGATGATGATGGCCCGCGGCGGCGTTCCGGCGCCACCGGAAGCGAGGGGGAGAGAGGCCCCCTTCTTCTTCTTCTTCCTTGACCTTCTCCCTAGATGGGAGAAGGGTTTCCCCTCTGGTCCATGGTCTCCATGGCGTGGGAGGGCCGAGAGCCCCTCCGAGATTGGATCTGTCTCTCTGTTTCTGCGTTCTCGTCTGATGCCCTTTCACCATTTTGGGTATATATGGAGATCCATAACTCCGATTGGATTGAAACTTTCGCCCAGATCTTTTTCCAAAAATTAGCTTTCTTGCGGCTGAAGAAGGGCATCAACTGCCTTACGGGTGGCCCACGAGGGTCAGGGGCGCGCCTGCCTGGAGTGGGCGTGGGCCCCACCCTCGTGGCCACCTCGGGCACCATCTCGCGTTGATTTTACTTCCCAAAAATCACAAATATTCCAAAATAATTCTTCGTCCGTTTTTATCCCGTTTGGACTCCGTTTGATATGGGGTTTCTGCGAAACATAAAACATGCAACAAACAGGAACTGGCACTGGACACTGGATCAATATGTTAGTCCCAAAAATAGTATAAAAAGTTGCCAAAAGTATATGAAAGTTGTAGAATATTGGCATGGAACAATCAAAAATTATAGATACGACGGAGATGTATCAGCATCCCCAAGCTTAATTCCTGCTCGTCCTCGAGTAGGTAAATGATAAAAAAGATAATTTTTGATGTGG
This sequence comes from Triticum aestivum, assembly GCF_018294505.1. Taxonomy (NCBI): domain Eukaryota; kingdom Viridiplantae; phylum Streptophyta; class Magnoliopsida; order Poales; family Poaceae; genus Triticum; species Triticum aestivum. Next base: position 19,930,320 of record NC_057796.1, read on the forward strand.
AATGCTACCTAGCATAATCTTGATCATGTATCTAATCATGGCATGAATATTAAGATACGAGTGATTCAAAGCAATAGTCTATCTTTTGCCATAAAGTCAATAATACCTCAAGCATACTAATAAAGCAATCATGTCTTTTCAAAATAACATGGCCAAAGAAAGTTATCCCTACAAAATCATATAGTCTGGCTATGCTCCATCTTCACCACACAAAATATTCAAATCATGCACAACCCCGATGACAAGCCAAGCAATTGTTTCATACTTTTGACGTTCTCAAACATTTTCAACTTTCACGCAATACATGAGCGTGAGCCATGGACATAGCACTATAGGTGGAATAGAATGTTGGTTGTGGAGAAGACAAAAAGGAGAAGATAGTCTCACATCAACTAGGCGTATCAACGGGCTATGGAGATGCCCATCAATAGATGTCAATGTGAGTGAGTAGGGATTGCCATGCAACGGATGCACTAAGAGCTATAAGTGTATGAAAGCTCAAACTGGAAACTAAGTGGGTGTGCATCCAACTTGCTTGCTCATAAAGACCTCGGGCGTTTGAGGAAGCCCATCATCGGAATATACAAGCCAAGTTCTATAATGAAAATTCCCACTGGTATATGAAAGTGATAACTCAAGAGACTCTCTATATGAAGAACATGGTTCTACTCTGAAGCACAAGTGTGGTAAAAGGATAGTAACATTGCCCCTTCTCTCTTTTTTTTATTTTCCTTTTTTTATTTTTTCTTATTTTTTGGTGGGCTTCTTTGGCCTCTTTTTTTATTTGGGCTTCTTTGGCCTCTTTTATTTTTTTGATAAAGTCCGGAGTCTCATCCCGAATTATGGGGGAATCATAGTCTCCATCATCCTTTCCTCACTGGGGCAATGCTCTAATAATGATGATCATCACACTTTTATTTACTTACAACTCAATATTACAACTCGATACTAGAACAAAGATATGACTCTATATGAATGCCTCCGGCGGTGTATCGGGATGTGCAATGATCTAGCATACCAATGACATCAAAAAACGGACAAGCCATGAAAACATCATGCTAGCTATCTTACGATCATACAAAGCAATATGACAATAAATGCTCAAGTCATGTATATGATGATGATGGAATTTGCATGGCAATATATCTCGGAATGGCTATGGAAATGCCATGATAGGTAGGTATGGTGGCTGTTTTGAGGAAGATATAAGGAGGTTTATGTGTGATAGAGCGTATCGTATCACGGGGTTTGGATGCACCGGCGAAGTTTGCACCAACTCTCGAGGTGAGAAAGGGCAATGCACGGTACCGAAGAGGCTAGCAATGATGGAAGGGTGAGAGTGCGTATAATCCATGGACTCAACATTAGTCATAAAGAACTCACATACTTATTGCAAAAATCTATTAGTCATCGAAACAAAGTACTATGCGCATGCTCCTAGGGGGGTAGATTGGTAGGAAAAGACCATCGCTCGTCCCCGACCGCCACTCATAAGGAAGACAATCAATAAATAAATCATGCTCCGACTTCGTTACATAACGGTTCACCATACGTGCATGCTTCAGGAATCACAAACCTCAACACAAGTATTTCTACAATCCACAACTACCCACTAGCATGACTCTAATATTACCATCTTTATATCGCAAAACTATTGCAAGGAATCAAACACATCATATTCAGTGATCTACAAGTTTTATGTAGGATTTTATGACTAACCATGTGAATGACCAGTTCCTGTCGTCTCTCTAAATAGATATAAGTGAAGTAAGAGAGTTTAATTCTTTCTACAAAAGATATGCCCACGCTCTAACAAATATAAGTGAAGCAAAAGAGAATTCTACAAATGGCGGTTTTCTATGTGAAGAGAAACAGGCAATCCAAACTTCAAACGATATAAGTGAAGCACATGAAGCATTCTATAAAGCCATACTCAAAAGATTTAAGTGAAGTGCAAAGAGCATTCTATAAGTCAACCAAGGACTATCTCATACCAGCATGGTGCATAAAAGAAAAATCAAGACTAAACGCAAAAGACGCTCCAAGATTGCACATATCGCATGAACGAAACGAATCCGAAAACATACCGATATTTGTTGAAGAAAGAGGGGATGCCTTCCGGGGCATCCCCAAGCTTAGACGCTTGAGTCTCCTTGAATATTTACTTGGGGTGCCTCGAGCTTCCCCAAGCTTGAGCTCTTGCCTCTCTTCCTTCTTCTCACATCGAGACCTTCTGGATCATCGAACACTTCATCCACACAAAACATCAACAGAAAACTCGGTAAGATCCGTTAGTATAATAAAGCAAATCACTACTCTAAGTACTGTTGCAAACCAATTCATATTTTGTTTTTGCATTGTGTCTACTGTAATATAACTTTTTCATGGGTTAATCCACTGATATAAATCGATAGTTTCATCAAAACAAGCAAACTATGCATCAAAAACAGAATCTGTCTAAAACAGAACAGTCTGTAATAATCTGAACATTAACCATACTTCTGATACCTGAAAAATTCTTCCAAAATTAATAAAAATACAAAATTTGTATAGAAATATAGTTCAAAAAGAATCAGAACCATTTGACGTTCCACTAAAAAATGAAAAATCGCGCACTACAGCCAAAGTTTCTGTCCTGCACCGTACAAACCAACTAGCATTGTAAACATCCTAAAGGCAAACCTTAGCACATTATTTTTTTTAATACAATGGAATTGTACAAGGGGATAATTATTTTTGTTGAAAAGTTTCTGTAATCAAGATTCACAAAGTTTCCGTGAGCATGAACAAAGTTCAAGGCTAGCTCCCACTTCAACAATGCTCGTCTTTCTCACTTTCGCTTTTCTTTTTGAAAAAGTTTTGGGTTCCCCTCTTTATTTTTGTTGTTTTTAAACTATATGAAAGCACTCAACAGAAATAAATTACTCTCTAAAACTTCCGGGTTGTCTCCCTGGCAGCGCTTTCTTTAAAGCCATTAAGCTAGGCATATAGTGCTCAAGTAATGAATCCACCCGGATCCCAAGGTATATCAAAGCCAATTTTAATTAGCAATGATTTGGCATTTAGTAGTGAGCACAAAGTAACATATATCAAGCAATGACAAAGTCTAACTCTCTTCCTATGCATCGGCATGTCATAAAAGAACAATTCATGCACACAAAGTAAAGGCCAATGCATAGTATAAGCTGTTTCTTGCAATTTTATCGTGTTGGAAACATAGAGAGGTGGAGATATAGTTCCTCTCTCATAAGAATTGCAAGTAGGAGCATCAAGCACATGCATATTATATCTATCAAAATCATCATGTGTAATAGTAGAACACAACCCATCAATATAATCCTTAATAAGTGCAAACTTCTCCGATATAGTGTAGTTGGGAGAATTCAAAAAGATAATAGGACTATCATGCGTGGGTGCAATAGCAACAATTTCATGTTTAACATAAGGAACTATAGCAAGTTCATCTCCATAAGCATAATTCATATTGGCATCTTGGCCACAAGCATAGCAAGCATCAACAAAAAGGGATATTCAAGAGAATCAACGGGGCCATAGCAATTATCATAGCAATCATCCTTCGGTAAGCATGAAGGGAAATTAAACAATGTATGAGTTGAAGAGTTGCTCTCATTAGAAGGTGGGCACGGGTAGCTAATCCGCTCTTCCTCCTTTTGTTCTTCGCTCTCCTCATCATCTTTTTCATCCAATGAGCTCACAGTTTCATCAATTTCTTCTTCCATAGACTCCTGCAAAATATTAGTCTCTTCTTGGACAGCGGAGGAGTCCTCAATATATGGTTCAACATAGGCATTAGAAGCATAATTATCATAGCAATATTTAAGTATGGCAAAATTTTCAGATTTGTAAAGAGTAGCACCATACTTTTCAATCAAAGAAGCAATTTCATAAGCACCCTTAAAAGCAACAAATTCTTCAATTTGTTGAACATCATAGTAGTTATAAACACCCTTAGCATACGAAGATACGATTCCATTATCACCAAACTCACATTGGTAGGTAAGGTGTTTCTTATGGTTTTTAGAACAACAAGTAAAATCATATATATAACATAAATTCCAAGCATAGCATTGCAAACAATGAATTTGACCCAGCAAAAGTTTCCTTTTTCAGATATACGGTGTCGCACATAACATGCATGCTCCTCTAAAGATTTTCCCTCAACTAAGCTAGTTGGGGTTTCAACACGAGCACAAAGGGATCGAAGATGATCCAAGTAATAAGCTTCAGGAGTGTGATAGATTTTGAGTGGTTCTTCAACCATTGGTCCAGTAGGTACAACTAATTTTTTTGGTATTTTGCGTTTCCTACCCGTAACTAAAGATAGAAAACAACTAAGAACATCAAATAAAAATTTCTTAGTGATAAAGCAAACAAGCACACACGAGAATATTCACCCCACGCTATTGCTCCCCGGCAACGGCACCAGAAAAACGTCTTGATAACCCACAAGTATAGGGGATCAATTGTAGCCTCTTTCGATAAGTAAGAGTGTCGAACCCAACGAGGAGCTAAAGGTAGAACAAATATTCCCTCAAGTTCTATCAACCACCGATACAACTCTACGCACGCTTAATGTTCGCTTTACCTAGAACAAGTATTAAACTAGGAGTACTTTGTAGGTGTTTTTGGATAGGGCTGCAAGATAATAAAGAGCACGTAAATAAAAACTAGGGGCTCTTTAGATGAAGACACAATAAAGTAAATATAGAGAGTGTGGAAAAGTGGTGGTAGGAGTTGCGAAATTGTCCCTAAGCAATTGACTACTTTAGTAGACCGATAGCAAGTTTTATGTGGGAGAGGCCACTGCTAGCATGTCATCCCTGACTTGGAATTCTATGCACTTATGATTGGAACTATTAGCAAGCGTCCGCAACTACTAACGTTAATTAAGGTAAAACCCAACCATAGCATTAAGATATATTGGTCCCCCTTCAATCCCGTATGCATCAATTTCTATGCTAGGCTGAAGCTTCTGTCACCCTTGCCCTCCAATACATAGTCCTATCAACATACAACTAACCCTATGGTGTGATCCGCGCGCGCGCTCATATGATGGGCACCAAAGGACAGCAACATAACCACAAGCAAATTAAATCAATCATAGCAATTCATCAACCACCGATAGGACAACAAAAATCTACTCAGACATCATAGGATGGCAACACATCATTGGGTAATAATATGAAGCATAAAGCACCATGTTCAAGTAGAGGGTACAGCGGGTTGCGAGAGAGTGGACCGCTGTAGATAGAGGAGGGAAGGTGATGGAGATGTTGGTGAAGATGCGGAGGTGCTGGTGAAGATCGCGGTGATGATGATGGCCCCCGGCGGCGTTCTGGCGCCACCGGAAGCGAGGGGGAGAGAGGCCCCCTTCTTCTTCTTCTTCCTTGACCTTCTCCCTAGATGGGAGAAGGGTTTCCCCTCTGGTCCATGGTCTCCATGGCGTGGGAGGGGCGAGAGCCCCTCCGAGATTGGATCTGTCTCTCTGTCTCTCTCTGTTTCTGCGTTCTCGTCTGCTGCCCTTTCACCGTTTCGGGTATATATGGAGATCCGTAACTCCGATAGGATTGAAACCTTCGCCCAGATCTTTTTCCAAAAATTAGCTTTCTTGCGGCCGAAGAAGGGCATCAACCGCCTTACGGGTGGCCCACGAGGGTCAGGGGCGCGCCTGCCTGGAGTGGGCGTGGGCCCCACCCTCGTGGCCACCTCGGGCACCGTCTCGCGTTGATTTTACTTCCCAAAAATCACAAATATTCCAAAATAATTCTCCGTCCGTTTTTATCCCATTTGGACTCCATTTGATATGGGGTTTCTGCGAAACATAAAACATGCAACAAACCGGAACTGGCACTGGGCACTGGATCAATATGTTAGTCCCAAAAGTAGTATAAAAAGTTGCCAAAAGTATATGAAAGTTGTAGAATATTGGCATGGAACAATCAAAAATTATAGATACGACGGAGATGTATCAGGTACATGCCAAATAAATTCAGTGAAAAAGAAACAATTTACCTTGACAATATTTCTTTCTCAGCAATGTACAGTAACCATCGGTAGAACACCCTAGCACGGTCCTGCTGATTTTTAAGTATCTATTCCATCGTTTCTCCAAGATTCGATGGAGCAGCTTCCACCTGTCGAGCTGTTCGAATTCATCAAAAAGTCAGCACGTTAAAATAGTTTTTTTAAAGTTACTACTCCCTCCGTTTCTAAATATAAGTCTTTTTAGAGATTTCAAATGGACTACCACATATGGATGTATGTAGACATATTTTAAAGTGTAGATTCACTCATTTTACTCCGTATGTAGTCACTTGTTGAGATCTTTAGAAAGACCTATATTTAGGAACGGAGGGAGTACTTGGCAATCTGGCAGGCCACTAAAACACTCACCAGCAGGGTCCAAAACCGACACATTGCGTATGTGGTCAAAGTTCTCTAGCCCATATTGTTTTGCCTAGCAGCAGCCATTGATATCATAGTGAGCACATTAGCTTCATATTGAAACAAACTATGTTAGCATTTATTTATATTTAAAAGGAGTAGAAATGAATAACATGTCAACTAATCAGTAGTATCTTACATGGTATGTTTGCTACGAATTGTGCCAGGTCTGGTTCATTGTCCGCGTCAGGTGGAGCCATAGCATGCGGCCTTGCAACAACAACATTTTCTGGCTTGTTAGGAGCGGCAATTGATCCTTCTGCTCCGGTAGTGGCATCACGAATTTTATCCTCTCAGACAAATTTAATGCTTATTGGGCCTAAAAAAAGACATTGTGCATTATCCTGAGTAATTATTAGTTTCTGAAAGAGCCAACTACATTATTGCAGTTATGAACACTTTCTACTTTCACACCCAACCCGAAGTGTATTCACTGTCTAATCATACAAAAACTCAAAAGTTATTATCACAACAAGATAATTACTTGAATTTATCATTTTTTGCTGGAGCTCCAGGAACCATCATATAAATTGAAGGCCCTCGGCTTTGTTAAGTTAGCAATCCGCTTCTTGATAGTATTCAGAACATTCTCTTGTTTGTGGACCGACTTGTTGTCATTTCCTACAACAACAAAAATATATGTGAGATATGTTGCCAATTTTGTTTATCTATAAAGTAGTACTGACATCATTTGACTTGGGAAAACACTAGACATACTGTCCTGTCCACCATTCGATCGGCTCTCCACATTAACCTCTCTCTGGAATACTATTGTAGTCTTAGCCTTTTTGCCTATGAAAAAAATAAGCAGTATGGTTTAAAATTTATTCCCTAATAGGTTAAAAAACTCATGCATCAATATAGACATTTGTTGTGGTGAACATTTCACGTTCAGCGGGCTTTGTTGTTCTTCGGCAACAACTCTACCTTGTTCTTCTTCTACTACAAGGTTTTTCCCCTTTGACATATCTATACTGAGCTTGCGGCTATCTGTCCCAATAATCTCTTTATCTTCGATTACCTTAATTAAGCCATGCAAGGAGCTTAACGGATTTTTCAGCTGTCAATGTGTAAATGCACAGAAAAAACAGTGAGGTAAATGCACCTATGTTGCCCATAAGATGAATAATAATAATATAATTTCTTACTTCTTCAGGAGAATAATTACCACCATAGGTAGGAGCATGAATAAAAGACTGGACCGGTGCATGTGCATGATATGCATCTGGTATTGCATTTGATGATATAAATGCACCACCTATATGTGTGGACATAGATTCATAGACCTTGTGGTCTACCTCATTTAAGAACACAACTATAGCTGACAACATGTCTTGCTTGATTGCGTTGTGATACGCCACCAATGTATCTAAAATTTTGGATTGTTCCATGCTGTTTTATTATCAATCTTGGATGTTTTATAATCATTTTATAGTCATTTTTATATCATTTTTTGGTACTAACCTATTGACATAGTGCCAAGTGCTAGTTGCTATTTTTTCCATGTTTTTTACATCGCAGGAAATCAATATCAAACGGAGTCCAAATGCCACGAAACTTCACGGAGATTTTTTATGGACCAGAAGGAAGCTATTGGGCCCTGGTTGCACCTAGGGGGAGTCCCGAGGAGGGGACAACCCACCAGGGCGCGCCAGGAGGCCCAGGCGCGCCCTGGTGGGTTGTGCCCACCTCGGGTGCCCCCGGACCGCCTCTTTGCTCTATAAATACCCCCAATATTCCAGAAACCCTAGGGGAGTCGACGAAATATTCATCCAGCCACCGCAGAGTCCAGAACCACCAGATCCAATCTAGACACCATCTTGGATGGGGTTCACCACCTCCATTGGTGCCTCTCCGATGATCCGTGAGTGGTTCTTTGTAGACCTCCGGGTCTGTAGTTAGTAGCTAGATGGCTTTCTCTCTCTCGCTGAATTCTCAATACAATGGTATCTTGGAGATCCATATGATATAACTCTTTTGCGGTGTGTTTGTTGGGATCTGATGAACTTTGAGTTTATCATCAGTCATATCTTTTTATATACATGAAAGTTATTTGAGTTTCTTTGATCTCTTATATGCATGATCTCTTATAGCCTCGTATTTCTTCTCCGATATTTGGGTTTTGTTTGGCCAACTTGATCTATTTATCTTGCAATGGGAAGAGGTGCCCGGTAGTGGGTTCGATCTAACGGTGCTTGATCCCAGTGACAGAAAGGGAAACGACATGTATGTATCGTCGCTATTAAGGATAAAACGGCGGGGTCTATCTCTACATAGATAGATCTTGTCTACATCATGTCATCGTTCTTATTGCATTACTCCGTTTTTCCATGAACTTAATACACTAGATGCATTCTGGATAGCGGTCGATGTGTGGAGTAATAGTAGTAGATGCAGGCGGGAGTCGGTCTACTAATCTTGGACGTGATGCCTATGTAATGATCATTGCCTGGATATCGTCATAATTATTTGAGGTTCTATCAATTTCCCAACAGTAATTTGTTTACCCACCGTTTGCTATCTTTCTCGAGAGAAGCCACACTAGTGAAACCTACGGCCCCCGTGTCTTTTTTCTCATATATTTGCTTTGCGATCTATTTTATTTGGACTTTTTATCCATATCTATTAAACCAAAAATACAAAAATACTTTGTTGCACTTTATTTTATTTGCGATCTATCTATCAATCTACTACAAATTTACCTCACGTCCGTTTGCCTATCTTGAGGCACCGTACCCGAAAGGGATTGACAACCCCTTTAACATGTCGGGTTGCGAGGTGTTGTTATTTGTGTGCAGGGGCTGTTTACGTTGTGTTGCTTAGTTCTCCTACTGGTTCGATAACCTTGGTTTCATATCTGAGGGAAATACCTACCGCCGTTGTGCTGCATCATCCCTTCCTCTTTGGGGAAATACCAACGTAGCTTCAAGCGACATCAAAAGGAATTTTTGGCGCCGTCGCTGGGGAGGATCTTCAACATATACCAGGTTCCTAATCACAAATCTCATCTCCTTGCAATTTACTTTATTTGCCATTTGCCTCTCGTTTTCCTTTCCCCCACTTCACGAAAATTTGCCATTTTATTCGCCTCTCTTTTCCCGTTCGCCGTTTTCTTGTCAGATCCATCCTTTTCTTGCAATCATGACTGCTTTCGGTATGGCGCCAATAGATGATGGCCTAACTCCTAAAATTGGATAGACGGGTAATCTGGATGCTAAAACTTTTATCTTGGGGCAAGGGAACGTTACGGGAAAAGAACGTATCCAAGAATTTTTCAATTGTGTTCGGAATCTAAGTCTTGATGATGCTCCTATACTTAAAACTACTAGATCTTATGCGGATGCTATTTCAGCACTAGTTTTGAAACTTGAAAGTAAATTTATTCGTACCCATCCTACTTTGCAAAGATTATTTTTTGAGCTTCCCGACATAAAGAATCCTAGGGCTAAAAAGTTGGCCACTCTCATTCTTATGAATGAGTTTGACTACATAATTCGGGAAGCTAGGGAAATCTTTGATTTTTATGGTACGAATCGTGAAAACCCCGTCATAGATGAAATTCTTCACAATAGTGACTATGCATTAAGGCATTTGCTTTGGGATAATAAGATCTTTGATGAGAATCTTAAAAAGGAGGTCCCCGTTCTAGATATAATCCAACAAGTTTTTAATAATGTTAATCAACACTACTCTTGGATTGTTGCGGGAAATCAAAGGGGTTATGATGAAAACCAACTAAGGAATGCTGAAGTTTCCATGGATAATACGTTTTATGTTGTTTTCACAAAACCCCATGATGAAAACTCCTCTAAGAAAAGTAAGAAGAAGAAGGAAGACAAAACTTAGATCCTTGCTTTATGCCTAGCTAAGGGCGTAAAACTATAGCTTGTTGGGAGGCAACCCAATGAATAAATTTTATTTTTGCTTTTTGCTTTCTGTTCTTGAGTGTTAGCACAATTATGCTACTGTTATGATTGTGTTTTTTGTGTTTTAATTAGTGTTTGTGCCAAGTAAAGCCTTTAGGATCTTCTTGGGTGATAGTTGTTTGATCTTGCTGAAAAAGACAGAAACTTTGCGCTCACGAAAATAATTTTCATAAATCACAGAAAAGTACTTTTGCCCTGATTCTTTTTGCAGAAGATTAATATACAAATTACCCTGGTCGTCGTAATTTGGTAGAATTTTTGGAGTTCCATAAGTATTCGCAAAAGTCAGATTGCTACAGACTGTTCTGTTTTGACAGATTCTGTTTTCTTTGTGTTGTGTGCTTATTTTGATGGCTCTATGGTTTTCTTTGATGAGTTTATGCCATAGAGAAGTTGGAATACAGTAGATATAATACAAAAACAAAATACAATTGGTTTGATACAGCACTTATAGCAGTGATTTGCTTTCTTATACTAACGGATCTCACGAAGGTTTTGTTGAGTTTTGTGTGATTGAAGTTTTCAAGTTTTGGGTTATCTTACGATGGATGAAAGAAGGATAGAAGAGCCTAAGCTTGGCGATGCCCCGGCATCCCAAGCTATTATCCAAGAATGAGCAACCAACTAAGCTTGGGGATGCCCCCGAGTGGCATCCCCTCTTTCTTCTAACAACTATCGGTATTTTACTCGAAGCTATATTTTTATTGGTCACATGATATGTGTTTTGCTTGGAGCGTCTTGTATGATATGAGTCTTTGCTTGTTTTATTTTGTGTTTTAAGTCATCAATCCTTGCTGAACTGTGACGCCCGGATAGTTAAGCTACAGTAATTCCCTGCTAATGATGGCACGTCACCACGATTACTGTTGGTAAACTCGCGATAATTCAAATCTTGTTTGAATTCAAATTTGAAGTCAAGTCAGACAACAAAAGTCATCAAATATTAAAACCAAAATGTTCTGGATGTGACAAATGATCCTTTGGTAATATTGCTGGAGAATCCACATTTTTATAAAATATTTTAATGCTCAAAAATAAATAAATAGTAGCATAAGCGATTAAGTAAATGCCTTTTATTAACTATAAATACTAAACTATTTTATTCGGGTTTAAACTTTTTGTGGCAGTGAGGGATATTGCTTACTGATTTTGGACCAGCCACACATTTTTCAAAAAAATGGTTTAGTGCTAAAAGTAAATATAAAACACAAAAGAAAGAAAACAAAAGAGAAAAGAATAGAAAAGGATTTCAAAGTAAAGAAAAGGGCCCCCCAGCTTTCTCCCTGGGCCTTAGCCACAAGGCCGGCCCACTTACTGCCGTCCCCCTCCTCTGTTCATCAGGGGGATCGTGGCAACGCACCCACGGCGCCATGGCCGGCCGTGGACACGTGCCGGGCATCCATGCCCCCCCCCCCGCCTACTAGATCCCCCGGACGCCCCTCTCTCCCTCCTCGAAACCCTAGCACCCAGATCCCCTTCCCCCTCTCGCTTGGCTCTCTCTCGCGCGCAAGGCCGAGCGCTTCCAGCGTCGTCACCCCATCGATCCCGTAGCCACCAAGCTCTCCGGCGCTTGAGGCCATGTCCAGCTGCTGCGACGTCGTTGGCTATGTCAACTACATGGACGGGGTCAACCTTGGAGCCCCTGCATCAAGCCCTGTGACATCGTCTTATTCCTCGGCCCCAACGAACTTCGTCATCGATTCCGGCAACGTCGAGCCCACCTTGCTCATCTACAGGCTCACCGTGAGCCCCTCTTCCTTTCCCCTCTGCTTCCCCTCGGATTCATGCCGTATCACCGGCGTCCGCGAGCACCGATCTCCATCGTTCGCCACGGCCGACGGGGGTCGAGCACCCCGTGCTCCTCTGCCCGAACAAGTATTCCCAGTGTGCTCCTGGTACTGTCAGGAGGTCGACGAGCCCAACCGCTCGCCGTGTCGCGCCCTCTAGCCCCAGATCCACCACCGCCGTCGCTCCGGCTGCCGCCTCGCTCATCCCCTACGCCTCGTCGCCCGCATCCGCGCACGCCACGGCCGTCCCCTACTCGTTGGCGCGCCGTGGTCGCGCCTTGCCCCGCGCGTGCCCCACGGCGGCAAGGCCGTGTCTCCCGCGCCATTGCCCCCACTCTCGGGCTTCCCCCGCTGCTCGCCTCGGGCCTCTGCCGCGGC
>NC_057796.1:19943326-19952759 GCF_018294505.1 Triticum aestivum
GTGGCCGCGCCGGTTCCGCCGACCACTGCCGCGGCTCGCCCCCACCCCGGCTCCCCTGGCCGCCCCCGTCGCTACGCGCTCACCGCTCCCCCTCCGCCTATTAGGCCGCGCTCGGCCATGGCCAGGCCTCGTCCTGTGCTCGCGCGGGCGCAACTCCCCTCTGTGGCCGGTTGGGGCCACTTCCAAGTGGGGCCGGCCCTTAAAAATAAAAGAAAAGAAATATTAGTTAAATAATTAATTATTTAGGATAATTAGTCTAACTACCCTATGACAGTTGCCGCCTCACTTAAATCCCAAGTTAAGATAAAGGACAAGTCATTGTGTCAATGACATGTAGGCCCCGCTAACCCTTTTGACCAGTCAATGTTGACTGGTCAACTGCTGAGTGTGCATGCTGACTGGACCCCCTGGCCTACTGTCATACACTCTGGCTATTTCAGCACTAGGTGACAAAACTTTATTCTGCTTATTATTCGAACTAAACAATTTCAGAAATTCTAGAAAATCATTAAAACTTTGATAAATCATAGAAAATAAACCGTAACTCGGATGAAAATACTTTGTACATGAAAGTTGCTCAGAATGACAAGACGAATCCGGATACGCAGCCCGTTCGCCCGCCACACATCCCTAGCATAGCAAAGACGAAACTTTCCCCCTTTGGTTCATCTGTCCGAAAACGCGAAACACCGGGAATACTTTCCCGGATGTTTCCCCCCTTTGCCGATATCACCTACTACCGCGTTAGGGCACATCTAGCACCGCGTTTGTCATGTTATGCTTTGTGATGCTTTGATTGCTCTTTTATTTACTGTGTTCCCCCTTCGTTACTTCTTTCCAGTAGACCCTGACACCGATGTCGGCACCCCTGTGATTGACTACATCGACGACGAACCCTTCTTGCCAGAGCAACCAGGCAAGCCCCCCCCCCTTGATCACCAGATATCGCCTATTCTTCTCTATACTGCTTGCATTAGAAGAGTGTAGCATGTTACTGCTTTCCGTTAATCCTATTCTGCTGCATAGCCTGTCATTGTTGCTACAGTTGTTACCCTTGCCTGCTACCCTACTGCTTAGTATAGGATGCTAGTGTTCCATCAGTGACCCTACACTCTTGTCCGTCTGCCATGCTATACTATCGGGCCGTGATCACTAGGGAGGTGATCACGGGTATATACTATATACTTTATATACATGACACATGTGGTGACTAAAGTCGGGTCAGCTCGTTGAGTACCCGCAAGTGATTCTAATGAGGGGGCTGAAAGGACAGGTGGCTCCATCCCGGTAGAGGTGGGCCTGGGTTCCTGACGGCCCCCGACTGTTACTTTGTGGCGGAGCAACAGGGAGGGTTGAGACCACCTAGGAGAGAGGTGTGCCTGGCCCTAGTCGGCGTCCGCAGATACTTAAAAATAACACGCTTAACGAGTTCTTGGTATTTGATCTGAGTCTGGCCATTTGGTCTATACGCACTAACCAACTACGCGAGAACAGTTATGGGCACTCGACGTCATGGTATCAGCCGAAGCCTTCGTGACGTCAGCGACTGAGCAGCGCGCGCCGGATTGGAACATAAGCCTGCTCTTGTATTAAGGGGGCTAGTTCTGCTTCCGGCCGGGTACGCAACGTGCAGGTGTGCAATGGGCGATGGGCCCAGACCCCTGCGCCATAGGATTTAGACCGGCGTGCTGACCTCTCTGTTGTGCCTAGGTGGGGCTGCGACGTGTTGATCTTCCGCGGCCAGGCATGACCCAGAAAAGTGTGTCCGGCCAAATGGGATCGAGCGTGTTGGGTTATGTGGTGCACCCCTGCAGGGAAGTTTATCTATTCGAATAGTCGTGTCCCTCGGTAAAAGGACTACCCGGAGTTGTACCTTGACCTTATGACAACTAGAACCGGATACTTAATAAAACACACCCTTCCAAGTGCCAGATACAACCCGGTGATCGCTCTCTAACAGGGCGACGAGGAGGGGATCGCCGGGCAGGATTATGCTATGCGATGCTACTTGGTGAACTTACCATCTACTCTCTTCTACATGCTGCAAGATGGAGGTGGCCAGAAGCGTAGTCTTCGACAGGATTAGCTATCCCCCCCCTTATTCTGGCATTCTGCAGTTCAGTCCACCGATATGACACTTTACACTTATACCCATGCATATGTAGTGTAGCTCCTTGCTTGCGAGTACTTTGGATGAGTACTCACGGTTGCTTTTCTCCCTCTTTTCCCCCTTTCCCTTCTACCTGGTTGTCGCAACCAGATGCCGGAGCCCAGGAGCCAGACGCCACTGTCGACGACAACTCCTACTACACCGGAGGTGCCTACTACTACGTGCAGCCCGCTGACGACGACCAGGAGTAGTTAGGAGGATCCCAGGCAGGAGGCCTGCGCCTCTTTCGATCTGTATCCCAGTTTGTGCTAGCCTTCTTAAGGCAAACTTGTTTAACTTATGTCTGTACTCAGATATTGTTGCTTCCGCTGACTCGTCTAGGATCGAGCACTTGTATTCGAGCCCTTGAGGCCCCTGGCTTGTATTATGATGCTTGTATGACTTATTTATGTTTTAGAGTTGTGTTGTGATATCTTCCCGTGAGTCCCTGATCTTGATCGTACACGTTTGCGTGCATGATTAGTGTATGATTGAATCGGGGGCGTCACAAGTTGGTATCAGAGCCGACTGCCTGTAGGAATCCCCCTTCCAAACTCCTTGGTCGAAGTTGAGTCTAGTCATTGCAAATCTTTTACTAACATGGCTGTGTGGCTTACGGCCCCGCATCGCCATTGGGTGGTATTAGGATCTTTTTATTCCTTGACCTATACTCTGGGACTCTGACCTCTCTCCTATTCGGGTTTAATGAATTTACTAAAATCTAGCTTTAGGATCTCGTTACTACTTCCTCCCGGAGAACCCCTCACTCCAGATGATTGCTCTTTGAACCAGAAGAATTTGAAGATACTCTCCGATATTCTCTCGAGACCTTGTGCTTGTCGCTTTTGCAATTCCCTACCACCGAAACATCCCTATGGATAAATACTTACACCTGTCATTCTTACTTTTATTCCCAGTTGATCTTGTTATTACAAGATACCCCAAAATTCTCTCTAATGTTCCGAGAATACTTTGTGCCTACTCCCTTGCAGTTCTTGCGACATGAATATCCCTACGGATAATTTCTCACACTTACCGAGTATCCACTCATCCCCAGTTGATTCATGTATGTCACCAATCTTCGAAATACCATTCGATCTTCCAAAAATCCTCAGGAGCGTATTGCTCTTTAAATTCTTGCTTGCTTGCATTATGGTTAATCCCATAAGTCTCGTAATCATATTGGCATCCCTTGTCATTATCATTTTGAGTCCGTTGATTCAAAATGTTGCGAATGCTCGCAATCCTCAATCAGATCCTAGAATTCATCCTTTCGGCTCAGACGCCATTTTAAACATGAGCTGAACCTCGACCAATCAAATTGTTGTTGATTTTACCCCTAAGCTTACTCAACTTATCCATCCTTAATCAGAGCGTTTGCTTCTGATCCTTTGATTTGGAAATCATAATTCCTTTACATGTGAGCTTTGAATTAGCCAGTTGCTTCTATAATCCAATGCATTCGCATTGTTTCTTCCTCTGGTTGTGTACCGATGCTCGCATCACCTCCGTTATGGACCGTCAGATCCTTTGTTGAATTTACCATCCGACAGTGTCCTTCGTTTACCAAAAACCTCAAGGAGTTCTTTCCCTGATACATAATGCCATTGGTAAATCATATTCCTTGATTTGGCCAACCATGCTATGCTTTCGAGCTGGTGATATTTACTCTTGAAGCTTGTGGTATATGTTTCTAAGCTGCCCCGATGGGTTGAACCTATACCTTCTCTAAAACCGTGTGAACCCGAAAGTTTTCACGAGTCATACTCTTCTCGTGCTTCGCCAGATAAAATTTCAACACTGCAACTTCTTCGAAGACGAGAAGTGAATGAAAGGTTATGCATTAAAGAAGTGGGAGTCGACCTTGAACTTAGTGTTCATGCCCATGGACCCTATGTGGAACTTATCATGGAAGCTTCTTGCAAAACTTTTAATCAGTTGGATAATTCTTTCGGTGTCTTTGAATTGGATCCCTTGCAACTATGGTTTCGGCCATATTGATATTCCTTGATTCCTTTTCTCGGACAAGTTAAAGTACTTGTCTTTTGCGGATCAATAAACTTGTCAACCCTCTATGTTGCTCTACCTCTGAGTATTACCCTCTGGTATCTCGATAATATCATCGAACCATGTTGCTTATTATGAGCCTTCATCAAGTATTATTCCTCACCGATTCCAATGTTTCCTGGTTCCGAGTTGTTAGTCACTCGAGGACACCGATAACTAAATCGGGTCTGCAGCACGATTAAACAACTCTTAGTAATCTCCTTTACTCACGAGTTTGTACTCGAGCATGTCAATCCTAGCTTGATCGGCCATCATCATAGTGCTAATTTTAACTGTGCTACCTGACCTTATTCCCGGAGCATAAATTTCGACGATGAGCTAATCTCAATCGATCTTCCTCATCATATCGTTTGTCCTTGAACAGGAAGCTTGATTTCGAGTTTGTGTCGAACCCATGGTTCGAATAACTTTTTGCTTCATCATTCCGTTGACTTGATGTCATCGCCGATCAGTTACATCTTCTCGAAACCTCTCGACAAATGTGTCGTGATCATCATCAACATTCTGAGCTCTTGCAAGATATCTATCGAATTCTTGATGAGAAATACCACCCTTTGCTCTCGATGATTTGTGTTATCATCGACCACTTTATTGCCTTTCGTTCAACACAACTTGTTCGTGCTTTGTGATATACCTTGAGATCCTTGCTATCCAGCAATTGTTCTTCTTTACCTTGGAGTATTACCATCTTTTATGTCAGTAATGTCGTGAGAATTTCACCACTTCTTAAGAATTCTTGATACAAGTGATACTTCTTGCCATCTCCGCTCATTCCTTGGTCCCCGTGTTGTTTCTAACCAGAAAACCGACAATTGAACTATGATGTGGGAATCCAAAACTCCTAGCAACCCTATTTGCATTGGAGTTAATGGTCGACAGATCATTCTTAGATTATTGGATAATTAATCACCATTCTAACATTGATCGTGCTACCTAAGCCCATATGTCGGGTGCACCTTTCAACCAATGTTTAACTATGTATGTTTTCCTCCAGCAGACCTCATTATATCATTTGATTTGACAAATGTTATCTCCTTGTTCACATAAGTGTGGAAATCCATCTTTTTGGAAATCTCAGTGAATGGTCGCCGAGTCCATCAGCCACCTCCTCATCCTCTCCTTGGTTTAATGATGAACTCTTGTTTCGGAACTCGCTTCCATAGTTCAATTCCCGAGAATCTTGCGATGTCTTCTCGTCAATTTGTGTCGCACCTTTTCTTCTCAGGCATCCTGAGTCTGAGGTATCCTGACCCCAATCAGATCTGGAACTCGGTCAGATATGATGGTTGGAACATTTTCGAAGAGTCATAACATTGGTCCTTATATGTCCCGCTAAGGTGATGTCATGCCTAGCACACCTGGTCGGAGGACCTATTGTTGTCATTTCCTTTTTTGCAAGGTTATCCATTCTTCCATGAGGAAATGTAAGACTTATTCTATGAGTTTTCCGGATGGATCATTTGTGTATCCTAAGTCTGGTCTTTAGCTGATGACCATGTCAATGCTATCTCGAAGCATGTCTGTGG
This sequence comes from Triticum aestivum, assembly GCF_018294505.1. Taxonomy (NCBI): domain Eukaryota; kingdom Viridiplantae; phylum Streptophyta; class Magnoliopsida; order Poales; family Poaceae; genus Triticum; species Triticum aestivum. Next base: position 19,949,069 of record NC_057796.1, read on the forward strand.
TACTCCGATTTTCAATAAGAGCATTTGAAGAACAATGCTAAATTTTCTTTGTCCATTATCCATACCGTTGTTTGGGTTATGTCATGAAATTCCTCTCCCCTTACCTAAACGGTTATCTACTTTCTATCCCGTCATGGATGTCATGCTCTGCTTGTCCTTGGAAAGGATATATCCCTAAAACATGTGTTTAAACACATTTACCTTTCCATTGTTCTGTTTAATCTGATAGACACTTTTCCCTTTCCATTGGTTTGTTTAAACCCTTTCTATGATTTATATGATCTAAGCAGTAATAAGTCACTGCTTTTGTAAGCACCTTGGTGTACCAATCTGTCAGTAAGAACCTGTTACTATTGTTGATGACATTTCGGTAGCCACCGATGGACGAGAACCTTGCCTATTGGCCCGCCTCGTTCAACGAGCAGGAAAATGGTTCTCTTCGTCCCTCGCCCTTGGTATCGATGTTGTTGCCGACATAATTGACAGGCTACCCTCTGACAGGCCTTGCTATCGCGACTGTGCAAGATGTCAGCCCCCTTTCTACTTTAAACCACATGGTGGGCCCATAACCCACAGTTCCACAAGATCGAAACCTGACTCTCCTGTACACCCCCTGTTCCCAAAGTTAATCCTCGCGCGTGGCCTCGTATGTAATTCACGGGCCACCGTCCCAAGTGATCTATTCTGGTAACAGACGCAATACTCAATCTTGTTGCTCTGGACCCCTTTCGCATGTTGTTTCAGACATCGAACGATTGCCTATCCGTTTGAAACTTCTCATGGTACCTTCCTACTCTGCTCTCGATAACTTCTTAAGTTTCAATTCGAGAGATACTTATGCTTCTCCCCCTGAGTTAACCGTCCGATGATCAATTTTGTTAGAATCCGGCCTTATAGAGTTTACCCCCTCTTATCCTTTCGTAAGTCCGATGGAGTTCCTGAAGAAAGGACGCCGACTTCATCATGATGACCTGAAGCAGAGAAATGAAAACATCAATGTAATGGATCGACCTCTTCGAGAAGAGCAATCAAGACCGAGAAGACTCGTTAGAATTTCGTAGCCAAATCCCTTCCCCCTTACTCTCCCTCTTAAATCTCGGGACGAGATTTCTTGTAGTGGGGGAGAATTGTGACGCCCGGATAGTTAAGCTACAGTAATTCCCTGCTAATGATGGCACGTCACCATGATTACTGTTGGTAAACTCGCGATAATTCAAATCCTGTTTGAATTCAAATTTGAAGTCAAGTCAGACAACAAAAGTCTTCAAATATTAAAACCAAAATGTTCTGGATGTGACAAATGATCCTTTGGTGATATTAGTGGAGAATCCACATTTTTATAAAATATTTTAATGCTCAAAAATAAATAAATAGTAGCATAAGCGATTAAGTAAATGCCTTTTATTAACTATAAATACTAAACTATTTTATTCGGGTTTAAACTTTTTGTGGCAGTGAGGGATATTGCTTACTGACTTTGGACCAGCCACACATTTTTCAAAAAAATGGTTTAGTGCTAAAAGTCACTGTTCAAGGTATCTTCCGATATTCCGATAAATCGGCCGATTTATCGCTTACCGTTGTCTGACCGATAAGATAAATCGGACGATAAATTAGCCGATATGGTGATAAATCGGCCGATATGCCGATAAATTGGCAGATTTACCCCTTACCTTGGGTCGACCGATAAGTTCCCGATAAGCGATATCCCCAACATTGCTAAAAGTAAATATAAAACACAAAAGAAAGAAAACAAAAGAGAAAAGAACAGAAAAGGATTTCAAAGTAAAGAAAAAGGCCCCCCAGCTTTCTCCCTGGGCCTTAGCCACAAGGCCGGCCCAGTTACTGCCGTCCCCCTCCTCTGTTCATCAGGGGGGATCGTGGCAACGCATCCACGGCGCCATGGCCGGCCGTGGACACGCGCCGGGCATCCATGCCCCCCCCCCCACCCGCCCCCGCCTACTAGATCCCCCGGACGCCCCTCTCTCCCTCCCTGAAACCCTAGCAACCAGATCCCCTTCCCCCTCTCGCTTGGCTCTCTCTCGCGCAAGGCCGAGCGCTTCCAGCGTCGTCACCCCATCGATCCCGTAGCCACCAAGCTCCCCAGCGCTTGAGGCCATGTCCAGCTGCTGCGACGTCGTTGGCTACGTCAACTACATGGACGGGGTCAACCTTGGAGCCCCTGCAGCAAGCCCTGTGACATCGTCTTCTTCCTCGGCCCCAACGAACTTCGTCATCGATTCCGGCAACGTCGAGCCCTCCCCGAGCCCACCTTGCTCATCTACAGGCTCACTGTGAGCCCCTCTTCCTTTCCCCTCTGCTTCCCCCTCAGCTTCATGCCGTATCACCGGCGTCCGCGAGCACCGAACTCCACCATTCGCCATGGCCGACGGGGGTCAAGCACCCCGTGCTCCTCTGCCCGAACCAGTGTCCCCAGTGTGCTCCTGGCACTGCCAGGAGGCCGACGAGCCCAACCGCTCGCCGTGTCGCGCCCTCTAGCCCAGATCCACCACCGACGTCGCTCCGGCCGCCGCCTCGCTCATCCCCTATGCCTCGTCGCACGCATAGGCGCATGCCCCGGCCGTCCCTTACTCGTTGGCCGCGCCGTGCTCGCGCCTTGCCCCGCGCGTGCCCCACGGCGGCAAGGCTGTGTCTCCCGCACTGTTGCCCCCGCTCTCGGGCTTCCCCCACTGCTCGCCTCGGGCCTCTGCCGCGGCGCCTCCCCTGGCCGCCCGCCCGGCTCCCCTCTGCCCTGTCGCGCCGTGGCCGCGCCAGTTTCGCCGATCACTGCCTCGGCTCGCCCCCACCCTGGCTCCCCTGCCCCCCCCCCGTCGCTACGCGCTCACCGCTCCCCCTCCGCCTGTTAGGCCACGCTCGGCCATGGCGAGGCCTCGTCCTGTGCTCGCGCGAGCGCAACTCCCCTCTGTGGCCGGTTGGGGCCACTTCCAAGTGGGGCCGGCCCTTAAAAAATAAAATAAAAGAAATATTAGTTAAATAATTAATTACTTAGTTAATTAATATATAGGTAATTAGTCTAACTACCCTATGACAGTGGCCCCCTCACTTAAATCCCCTGTTAAAATAAAGGACAAGTCATTGTGTCAATGACATGTAGGCCCCGCTGACCCTTTTGACCAGTCAATGTTGACTGGTCAACTGCTGAGTGTGCATGCTGACTGGACCCCCTGGCCTACTGTCATACACTCTGGCTATTTCAGCACTAGGTGACAAAACTTTATTCTGCTTATTATTCAAACTAAACAATTTCAGAAATTCTAGAAAATCATTAAAACTTTGATAAATCATAGAAAATAAACCGTAACTCGGATGAAAATACTTTGTACATGAAAGTTGCTCAGAACGACGAGACGAATCCGAATACGCAGCCCGTTCGCCCGCCACACATCCCTAGCATAGCAAACACGCAACTTTCCCCCACCGGTTCATCTGTCCGAAAACGCGAAACACGGGGAATACTTTCCCGGATGTTTCCCCCCTTTGCCGATATCACCTACTACCGTGTTAGGGCACATCTAGCACCGCGTTTGTCATGTTATGCTTTGTGATGCTTTGATTGCTCTGTTATTTATTGTGTTCCCCCTTCGTTACTTCTTTCCGGTGGACCCTGAGACCGATGTCGGTACCCCTGTGATCGACTACATCGACGATGAACCCTTCTTGCCAGAGCAAC
>NC_057796.1:19953111-19988741 GCF_018294505.1 Triticum aestivum
GATGCTAGTGTTCCATCAGTGGCCCTACACTCTTGTCCGTCTGCCATGCTATACTATCGGGCCGTGATCACTAGGGAGGTGATCACGGGTATATACTATATACTTTATATACATGACACATGTGGTGACTAAAGTCGGGTCAGCTCGTTGAGTACCCGCAAGTGATTCTGATGAGGGGGCTGAAAGGACAGGTGGCTCCATCCCGGTAGAGGTGGGCCTGGGTTCCTAACGGCCCCCGACTGTTACTTTGTGGCGGAGCGACAGGGCGGGTTGAGACAACCTAGGAGAGAGGTGTGCCTGGCCCTGGTCGGCGTCCGCGGATACTTAAAAATAACACGCTTAACGAGTTCTTGGTATTTGATCTGAGTCTGGCCATTTGGTCTATACGCACTAACCAACTACGCGGGAACAGTTATGGGCACTCGACATCGTGCTATCAGCCGAAGCCTTCGTGACATCAGCGACTGAGCGGCGCGCGCCGGATTGGAACGTAAGCCTGCTCTTGTATTAAGGGGGCTAGTTCTGCTTCCGGCCGCGTACGCAACGTGCAGGTGTGCAGGTGTGCAATGGGCGATGGGCCCAGACCCCTGCGCCATAGGATTTAGACCGGCGTGCTGACCTCTCTGTTGTGCCTAGGTGGGGCTGCGACGTGTTGATCTTCCGCGGCCGGGCATGACCCAGAAAAGTGTGTCCGGCCAAATGGGATCGAGCGTGTTGGGTTATGTGGTGCACCCCTGCAGGGAAGTTTATCTATTCGAATAGCCGTGTCCCTCGGTAAAAGGACGGCCCAGAGTTGTACCTTGACCTTATGACAACTAGAACCGAATACTTAATAAAACACACCCTTCCAAGTGCCAGATACAACCCGGTGATCGCTCTCTAACAGTGCGACGAGGAGGGGATCGCCGGGTAGGATTATGCTATTCGATGCTACTTGGTCAACTTACCATCTACTCTCTTCTACATGCTACAAGATGGAGGTAGCCAGAAGCGTAGTCTTCAACATGATTAGCTATCCCCCCTTATTCTGGCATTCTGCAGTTTAGTCCACCGATATGACACTTTACACTTATACCCATGCATATGTAGTGTAGCTCCTTGCTTGCAAGTACTTTGGATGAGTACTCACGGTTGCTTTTCTCCCTCTTTTCCCCCTTTCCCTTCTACCTGGTTGTCGCAACCAGATGCCGAAGCCCAGGAGCCAGACGCCACCGTCGACGACGACTCCTACTACACCGGAGGTGCCTACTACTACGTGCAGCCCGCTGACGATGACCAGGAGTAGTTAGGAGGATCCCAGGCAGGAGGCCTGCGCCTCTTTTGATCTGTATCCCAGTTTGTGCTAGCCTTCTTAAGGCAAACTTGTTTAACTTATGTCTGTACTCAGATATTGTTGCTTCCGCTGACTCGTCTAGGATCGAGCACTTGTATTCGAGCCCTCGAGGCCCCTGGCTTGTATTATGATGCTTGTATTACTTATTTATGTTTTAGAGTTGTGTTGTGATATCTTCCCGTCAGTCCCTGATCTTGATCGTACACGTTTGCGTGCATGATTAGTGTACGATTGAATCGGGGGCGTCACATGGACACACCTATTTGAGAGAGCCAAAATTATGTCATGACTTGTTAGAATTGCTCTCTGTGCTTCACTTAAATCTTTTATGAGCTAGGACTTGCTCTAGAGCTTCACTTATATCTTTTTGAGCACGGTGTGCTTAGTATTTTTTTGAAGAAATGCTCTCTTGCTTCACTTAGATTTATTTGAGAGTTAGTAAAAATTTTTTGAACAAATTCTCTCTTGCTTCACTTAAATTATTTTGAGAGAAATAAAAAATTATGCTCATGATCTTCACTTATATTTGTTTGAGCTTATGAAAAGCAACACATGAAAATTAGTCCCAAAGTGATAGATATCCAAGAAGGATAAGTAAAAAAATTCATGAAGATCATTGGACAAAATAAACTTGATTCTTAGTAATTATGCTTTAGTAAGAATGTTGGTGTTAAGGTTTGTGATTCCCTATGCATGCACGAAAGTCAATAGTCATGCAATGAAATTATATCCTACTTGTGGTGCATTATTCGGTGTTAATTATGTTTAATGTTTGCTTATGAGATTATTCGTTTCTTGGTTGGTCCACCTCAATTTTTGCTAGCCTTCATTTTGCACCAAGTATGACCTCTACTTGTGCATCCAAAATCCTTTAAACCAGTTTTGCCACATGAGTCCACTATATCTACCTATATGCGGTATTCTTTTGCCGTTCTAAGCAAATTTGCATGTGCCATCTGTAATTTTCAAAATAAACTTCTCTTTTGTGTGTTTGTTTCGCTCGCGGAACGGTAACGGGTGGCTAATATTTTCCATGCTGGATGTGTTATTCTCACGATGAGTGTTTATTCACTTGTCATTGCACGAGAGTAAGGCAAAGTTTTTAGGGATGCCTAGTCCCAAAATGCAAAAATGAATTTACTTTATGTGGTCAAATAATAAATTCTTTGGAAAGTGTTGGTATGGAGGGCAACCGTGGATACAGCTAGCCATGAAAAGTGAAAGAATGGTGGAAAAAGGAATAAACTTTATTTTCTGTTTGGGAACCGCCTATGGCATATCTAGCATGGAAAGTGTTCGGAACTCTGAGTCGTTTTCGTTGGTGGGATGGATACACCTCCCAAAATGTTTTTATCTCTAATTTTTTGCTTTGAGCTCTCGCACCTCTACAAATCCCTACTTCCCTATGCGAAGGGCCTTTCTTTTACTTTATGCAATTTTTATTTTTGAATTTGAGTCTCCATCTTCTCTTACAAAAAGCACCAACTAAGAGGCAATATGATCGTACTTAAGTATTGGGTGTAGCTAATATTCGAGTGTGTTTCATGAATGGATCAATGTTTGAGCATGATGGGCTAGGGATAACTTATTTTAGCATTGATATTTTGAAAGACATGGTTTCTTGTTGATATGCTTGAGTATCTAAATTATTATGTCAAAACTAGACTATTGCTTTGAATCACATAAAAGTCCAAATGTCCATGCTACAAAGAAAAGAATATGATATGATATGATAAACAACACTCCACATCAAAAATTCTGTTTTTATCACTTACCTACTCGAGGACGAGCAGGAGTTAAGCTTGGGGATCCTGATACGTCTCCAATGTATCTATAATTTTTGATTATTCCATGCTATTTTATTATCAATCTTGGATGTTTTGTAAACATTTTATAGTCATTTTATATCTTTTTTGGTACTAACCTATTGACATAGTGCCAAATGTCAGTTGCTGTTTTTTCCATGTTTTTTACATCGCAGGAAATCAATATCAAACGGAGTCCAAATGCCATGAAACTTCACGGAGATTTTTTATGGACCAGAAGGAAGCTATTGGGCCCTGGTTGCACCTGGGGGGAGTCCCGAGGAGGGGACAACCCACCCGGGCGCGCCAGGAAGCCCAGACGTGCCCTGGTGTGTTGTGCCCACCTCGGGTGCGCCCCGGACTGCCTCTTTGCTCTATAAATACCCTTATATTTCAGAAACCCTAGGGGAGTCGACGAAATATTCATCCAGCCGCCGCAGAGTCCAGAACCACCAGATCTGTTGGGGATATGACTATTAGATATGACCCGCCCAGGAGGGGCCGGGTCATTCCTATGGCGGTTCATCTCCATGAAGCCCAAGAGTGTATTAAGATGGTGGTTCATAGACAGGCTTGTTAGAGGGCCCAAGCCCGAAGGCGGTTTAAGGCCCACCAGTATAAACCGCCATGTATATGTAAACTTGTATTGTAAGGCATGTGGGGATGGAGACATTCTCGGAGAGGATTCAACGTACCATGTCAATCAATTTGTTGAAACAAAGAACAGAGGACCTTCCGAACACAAGGTCAGATGGTAACACCTTATCTGTTTCCCCGGATGAAGGTTCCGTCACCTTTGATGAAATTATTGCCCTACCATAACAAGAGCTGTTACATCTTTGTTTATATTTTGCGCCTCTACTCTGGACTATTCTACTTGTCCTTAATGCCACTTGTGTATGTGTTGTTATTCTCACTTTTGTTGCGCTGCTGAATAAACTTTCGAAATGTAATCCCCATTTGCCGGTAATATGTCAAGTACACCCGTAGAAATGTATTCTTATTCCATAGCCATATCCATATATCTTCTGAATATTGTGAATACTCCTCCAATCAATGCTTGTGCAGTGTACCAATGATATGTTCAACTATCTTTGTCCAAACATCTCTGGTCAATATTGTTTTTCCGAGATTGATCTTCGATCAATATGAAAAGAGATGGTCTTTTTTTGCAAGAGAATATCATATGGTACATATGTGCCTAAATAAAAAGTTGACCATAACATGCAAGATACATAAATGAAGGTGCCACCTAACAAATTTGATCTCGGTGGTTGAATTATAAGCTCATGAATTTTATGTAGAACTGGTGTATGGACTAAACGTCAACCCGTGCATTCGCACAGACTATTTTAAAATTTTGTTTGTTAGTATAAGCATGGCAGACATTACATATATTCCTTGTAGTCATTTCAACAAAATAGAAATACAAACATGTTGGCACATTTACATACCTACATCGCTCTTAGAAGTATATAAGCATGTAAGTCCTATCTGAAGCTCATGGACAAGGCCGGTCTGAGACTTTAGGGGCGTGTTTGGTTGCAGTTTGCAACAGTAGTTGCATTGCATGTCCATCTCCAGCCAGCCTGGTTCATGAAATGCAGTCTCATATGCAGCAGATGCAACCTGTTTGGTTGCCTGCATCGCATGGAGGGGCATTTACCCCCCCCCCCCCTGCTGTTTGGTTGCCGTTTTTGTGCTTAGGGTGTGAGCAGATGCAAACTTCAGCTATTTGGTTGCAAACAGCGTTTGTGTTCTGCTCACCCCATTCAAATGTGGCGGCCTTACCACCACATGATCAGCACAACAGCAAGATCAAACAAAGCAAGCAACCAAATGAAATCAAACACAGCAAGCAAGGAAATGACAGCAAACTACTTAATTACATAGCATAAGTCTAGATTAACAGTAGGGGCATCCTCCTTCCCTGCTCCATGCCAGGGTGCTGCTATTGGCCAAAATATGAACAAGTTCCCAGCACAAGTCTCGACACACACCATAAAAGTTCTCCACTAACACCTTACTTAACTTAACTACATAGCATGCTCGATGTTACCAACGCAATTATGCCTGCTGCAACGAAACCTGCACATGACCGAGGAGTCGTGGTTGTAGATCTGAACCTTCAGTCCGAGTCCTGGGATGCGCACAACGACGAGGTCGCTGGGGAAGATCCGGTGGCGGCGGCAGAAGTAGTTCCAGCCCCGGCCAAGCACAATGTGCCCCTCGAAGTTCTGGACCTGCACCCAGAACACGCACCGCTTGTTCGCCGACAGCCTGACCACGCGCGGGAGTCGCTTGATGACTAGCCGGGTGTTCATCACCTCCACGAACTTGCGAGGGACGACGAGCATGGCGAGGTCCTTGTTGTCCTTGATCTCCTGGTAGAAGCGTAGCGGCTCCTTGGCCCCCTCCTCGTGGCCCTGCCTCGGAGATCGTCCCCTTGAACGAGGCAGGCTCATGAAGGCGATCCTGCCAGGCAGGTCCACCGTCCTGAGCCACCTGTTCATGGGATGAAATCCTCGGCGCGCTCAGCTCCGGCCACCACCTGAGCTCCTCCTCCCGCCACTTCCCAGTCAGTCTTCAATATCTTGTCAGGTAAGATGACAAGTATTAGTGCACAAACTCTTTGCAAAATGGCACTGATCAGAGACATTTGCCCAAGAGCAAATGCCACTGATTAGTGCACAAACTCTTTGAGCAAATGCCACTTATCAATGGCACTTTCTGTTAGGCAAATGCCACTGATCAGTGGCAAATGCCACTTATCAATGACACTTGTTGTTGGGCAAATGCCACTGATCAGTGGCACTGATCAGTGGCACTGATCAGTGGACTTGCCCAACAGCAAGTGCCATTGATAAGTGACATTTTACCCAATAGCAAGTGGCATAGATAAGTGGCATTTGCCTATGGGCAAATGCCACTTATCAATGACACTTGTTGTTGGGAAAATGCCACTGATCAGTGGACTTGCTGTTGGCACTTGCTGTTGGGCAAGTCCACTAATGAGTGGCATCTGCTTTGCTGCAACTGCCACTCATCAATGCACTATCCTAAACATGGAAACATCTAAAAATAGCAACAGCAAGTGCCAATAGCACCCATGTGCAGCCATGCACATTTGGCAGCATCCTAAAATGGTCCTACTACATGCACGTATAACATTCAACACAAACCCTAGCTTGAACATGTATGTTAGTAATAGGAACAACAACATGAATATGATCCTAGCTTGAACATGAACATGCCATCAGTCAACATGATTCTAGCATTCATCAGTCAACATGAACATGTGATATCTACTACGCAACCTTCCCCTTGTACACGTTATTGGGCCTCCAAGTGCAGAGGTTTGTAGGACAGTAGCAAATTTCCCTCAAGTGGATGACCTAAGGTTTATCAATCCGTGGGAGGCGGAGGTTGAAGATGGTCTCTCTCAAACAACCCTGCAACCAAATAACAAAGAGTCTCTTGTGTCCCCAACACACCCAATACAATGGTAAGTTGTATAGGTGCACTAGTTTGGCGAAGAGATAGTGATACAAGTGCAATATGGATGGTAGATAAGGTAGAAGTGATAAAAGTGAGCGTAAACGGTATTGCAATGCTAGGAAACAAGGCCTAGGGTTCATACTTTCACTAGTGCAAGTTCTCTCAACAATAATAACATAATTGGATCATATAACTATCCCTCAACATGCAACAAAGAGTCACTCCAAAGTCACTAATAGCAGAGAACAAACGAAGAGATTATTGTAGGGTACGAAACCACCTCAAAGTTATCCTTTATGATCAATCTATTCAAGAGTCCGTAGTAAAATAACACGAATTTATTATTTCCGTTCGATCTACCATAGAGTTCGTACTAGAATAACACCTTCAGTCACAAATCAACCAAAACCCTAATATCACCTAGATACTCCAATGTCACCTCAAGTATCCGTGGGTATGATTATACGATATGCATCACACAATCTCAGATTCATCTATTCAACCAACACAAAGAACTTCAAAGAGTGCCCCAAAGTTTCTACCGGAGAGTCAAGACGAAAACGTGTGCCAACCCCTATGCATAAGTTCCCAAGGTCACGGAACCCGCAAGTTGATCACCAAAACATACATCAAGTGAATCAATAGAATACCCCATTATCACCACGGGTATCCCACGCAAGACATACATCAAGTGTTCTCAAATCCTTAAAGACTCAATCCGATAAGATAACTTCAAAGGGAAAACTCAATCCATTACAAGAGAGTAGAGGGGGAGAAACATAATAAGATCCAACTATAATAGCAAAGCTCGCGATACATCAAGATCGTGCCAAATCAAGAACAGGAGAGAGAGAGAGAGAGAGAGAGATCAAACACATAGCTACTGGTACATACCCTCAGCCCCGAGGGTGAACTACTCCCTCCTCATCATGGAGAGCGCCAGGATGATGAAGATGGCCACCGGTGAGGGTTCCCCCCTCCGGCAGGGTGCCAGAACAGGGTCCCGATTGGTTTTTGGTGGCTACAGAGGCTTGCGGCGGTGAAACTCCCGATCTAGGTTATTTTCTGGAGGTTTCTGTATTTATAGGAATTTTTGGCGTAGGTCTCACGTCAGGGGGGGTCTCCGAGCCGTCCACGAGATAGGGGGCGCGCCCCCCACCCTCGTGGGCAGCCCGGGTCTCTTCTGGCCCAACTCTTTTACTCCGAGGGCTTCTTTTGGTCCATAAAAAATCATCAAAAATTGGCACGTCAATTGGACTCCGTTTGGTATTCCTTTTCTGTAAAACTCAAAAACAAGGAAAAAACATAAACTGGCACTGGGCTCTAGGTTAATAGGTTAGTCCAAAAAATCATATAAAATAGCATATAAATGCATATAAAACATCCTAGATGGATAATATAATAGCATGGAACAATCAAAAATTATAGATACGTTGAAGACGTATCAACATGCCATCAGTATAACATTCATCAGCCAACATGAACATGATTCTAGCATGAACACAGATCATAGGACACACTAGCAGTAGCACAAGAAAATTATCCTAGCACACACACTGTACAAAACAAGAACAGATCAGTCCGATTGGATTCGATTGGGATCGCATCCAATCGGATCTGCTAGAATCCTATCTAATCCTATCGAATCCACTAACTACTAGCACATGCCTAAGAATAAACCCCTAATCTACATCTACGAGCACGCATTGAGGGGGTTTGACTCACCCGAGCACGCGTAGCCGCGGCGAACCGAGGCCGGGGTGAAAACCCTGGCGGGAAGCATAGAGGTGGCGGAGCAGAGGAGGAGCCGGCCCTGGCAACGGCCTGCGGCATCGGCCCCGTGCTCATCGCCACGCCGGAGGTCGAGAAGGACGGCCCGCCGACAGGAGAAAACCCTTGGACGGGGGTCAAGAAAACCCCCGTGCCCAATGGGGTCCCAAGAAGGGGCGGCTCCGTAGACGTCGCCGGCGCCGAGCCCAGGACCACGAGGTCCGGAATCGGCGGCGGAGCAGGAGCGGCCGACAGCAGATGGGAGACAGCGCTCGCAGCGCCGACGTCAGGTCCTGGCCTGAGTTCTGGAGCCCGGCCATCCAAGACTCCTGGATGCTGGTGATGCGTTGGTCGACGGGGGTCAGAGGGCGGCGCGGCGGTGGGCAAGGCGGAGCCATAGGAGGAGAGGAGAGGGAGGTGCGGTGAGGGAGAGAGGGAGCGGTGGGAACAATGCGACTGGGCGGTTGCAGGAGAGTGGGGGCGAGTTATAAGACGTCCCCTCCGTCTCCCGCGCTGCCCGAGGCGTGCAACTGCCCCGCACGCGTGGCCGCGCCCAGCCAGGCTCGCGAGAAACTGCCGATTCGGCAGTTTTCGCCGGGCCAGGCTGCGGGCTGCTTTAAGGTCCGTGCGGGCCACAAACCGCATGCAGCCGAGGCAACCAAACAGGCCGCGCACATCCCGCGCGGGCCTGGTTGGGCTGCATGCGGGCAACTAAACACGCCCTAGGGCCCCTGGGTGCGGTCTGGATTTTTGGGACATGGGTCTACGCACACTCAATTCAGCAAAATATATTTGGAAAAACAATATTTATATGAATATATCAATATATGTGGTAGCCCTGAGACCCTTACTAACATATTAGGACCAGACCGGTAGGGTGTCGCTGTTGCAACCTGTTGTTGCACATCCGAGGGTGTGTATTTTTCATATTTGGCCTTGGCCTGTAAATAACTCTTCTCATACATTTCAATGAAAAGCTGCTCCGACAACCTTTTCGTAAAAAAGCATATTAGAACTAGACCTTCGCGACTTGCCTGCTCCCGAGCCCATGCTCTGATCCGTGCTCCCATCATATCCAACGTCCCAAAGGCTGTGACCTCCGAAAAATGTTTCAATTTTTTTAAAAAAGTTAGGAACGTTCACAAAACATGTGTCCATAAGTTCTAAATAAAAGTTTCAAATCGAAACCTGAAATACACATATAGAAACAAATAAAAGAAAATTGAATAATTTATTTTTTTTATTTGTTTCTATAACTGTAATTTGATTTGCATTTGGAATTTTAGGGATTGTGGAAACATGTTTTTGGGAACATTCACAAACCATTTTTTAAAATTTCAAAACATTTAAATTTGATTAACATTTCTTTTGAGGGGGTTAAATTTGATTAACATGGAAGTATCAGGTTTCAACCTAGCCAGACAAAGGTAGGCCGGCGGGCCCAATAATCCAAAAGCCCACAACGAGTCCACTTTGCCGGCTTCCTTCCTCACTTCTCCGCTCACTCCCATTCCGGCATTCCCACGACCCACAGCTCGCGTGAGTGATGGCCGCCGGAGACGATGCCGGGAGCGACTCCGGCGGCGACGGCGGGGGGCCAGGCCAGGTCGCCCTCGAGGAGACGACTCAACATCTGGTAAACTCCGAGATTCCTCTCAACTAATTCGGCGGATTTTCCTATTAAACTCTGAGATTCCAGGTCCTGATGTTGTGGTTTGGTTAGGGTTTTGGTCCCCATGGCCGCCGTGTTCTTGATTCCGCCCAGGCTTTAGGACTGCAAAATCAGAACCTGCTTGTTCCGACGCGATTTCGTTAGGGTTCATCCGTACCGTACGAGGTGGCGTTGTGACCTTGTGATGCTTATCTGATCATTCTGATGGAACTGCGTGGCATGCTTGCTTGATTCTCGCTGACGGATTAGGATTCAGAAGAAGGTGTATTTAGTTTTTCCAGAACAGAGGAGTTTTTCCAGAACAAAGATTTGATTTTTCGTTTCATGAGTGGAAACACGCAAATGCAATGTGATTAGCTGTTCAGGAACTCTCACTTGTGATGATAAATTGGGGATTGATTAGAGGTGTTTTGCTCGATTTTCACTGAATGGTAAGTGTCGCTCGTGGCTTAATTAAGAAGAGGCTAACTTTTGTTTTTCAGTGTTTCTTCCACTTATAGAACAAACTCAATCCTTTCTAGATTTAATTATTTTTATTTATGAGTGGAAACACGTAATTAATGCAATGTGATTAGCTGTTCAGGATTTCCTACTTGCCTGGAAAAGATTCGACTTTCTGAAAACTGATCAGGCAAGAAACTTGAAATGAACAAAAAGAACCATGTCGATGATTTCCTCTTAAATATTGAAATTGTGGATGCATAGGGATCACACATTAGGTTTGTGGTATGGACATATTATGTACCCTCTCTGCCTGATCTAGTTGTGGTAATCCTGTTATACAAAGCCTGACAAGTATTCTGTATTCCGGCTCTGAGATTGTATTAATTAATTTGGCGGAGCTGAGGGCTTGTGCTCTCTCCTGATTCCAGGTTTTGATGTTTGGTTTGGTTAGGATTTTGTTCCCCGTTGCCGCCGTGTTCTTGATTCCGCGCACGCAAACTGCCCACGCTTTACGACTGCAAAATCAGAACCTGCTTGTTCCGACGCGATTTCGTTAGGGTTCATCCGTACGAGGTGGCGTTGTGACCTTGTGATGCTTATCTGATGGAACTGCATGGCATGTTTTCTTGATCTTCGCTGATGGATTAGAATTAGTATCGCCCCGAGGGGAAGAGGGGGTAGCCTCACCCCTTGGCCTGTAGCTTAATTCAGAAGGTGTATTTTGTTTTTCCAGAACAGAGTTCTTACACTTATATTACAAACTAAAAAATATACGAAGATTTGATTTTTCGATTCATGAGTGGAAACACACAATGCAGTGTGATAGATTTTCTGGAACTATCATTTGTGATGATAAATTGGGGATTGATTAGAGGTGTTTTGCTCGATTCTCACTGAAGGATAAGTGTCGCTCGTACCTTATTAATTAAGAAGAGGCTATGTTTTGTTTTTCAGTGTTTCTTCCACTTACAGAACAAACTCAATCATTTCTAGATTTAATTATTTTTATTTATGAGTGGGAACACGTAATGCGATGTGATTGGCTGTTCCGGATTTCCTACTTGCGTGGAAAGATTCAACTTTCGGAAAACTGATCAGGCAAGAAACTTGAAATGAACAAAAAGAACCATGTTGATGATTTCCTCTTAAATATTGAAATTGTGGATGCATATGGATCACGCATTAGATTTGTGGTATGGACATGTTATTTACTCTCTCTGCCTGATCTTGTTTTGGTAATCTTGTGATACAAGCCTGACAAGTATTCTGTTCTTCTATGAAGCAAATGTCGTTGGGCAAGATGGTGCAGACACACAGTCCACAATCATGGTCAGCCCTGCCTTCAGAGCTTGCTGGTCTGGTCCTTCGTCGCCTCCCTTCCCACGCCGATCGTGTGCGCTTCGCTGCTGTATGTCACCATTGGCGCTTCTCCAGAAAAGAGCATTGCCTGCCCCCACCTTTACCATGGCTTGCATTCCTGATGGAACCTTCTTTGGCCTTCGTGGAGAAGGGGTGAAAGAGTTCTTCAAGCTCCCCATCAGTGCCAACTATTGCATGTCCTGCAGTGACTGGCTTCTCTTCTCACACAATGGCACCTGTTTCCTGATGGATCCCTTCTCCAAGGTCACCTTGACGCTTCCTAACCTATCTTCCTTCTGTCTTGTGGACGAGCCTGTTGGAATTATTAATGGCCGTGATGTCCTGGATGAAGATATGGTTGGTCCTCTGCAACACATGGATACTGCGGTATCTCTGCACAAGGTGATCAGGTGCTCGGAACTCCTTGTTGCGGCCATCATTGACATTGGGCCTCTTCGCACTGTTGCATACTGCCAACCGGGTTCAACCTCATGGCTGGTGAGTGGACTTGGCAGCAAAGTGTTTGTCATGGACATCACGTGCTATGAAGGTATGTTGTATATCATTGACTTTTTCAATAATCTTTGGCAATCAATGTCGAAGAGGACAGTAATAATGGAAAGTTAAGGGTTTCTCGGGTCGAGCGTGTACTTGAGGGTTCCCCCTCTGTCCTTAAATTGATCTCAGGTGGCGGCACTTATGTTCATCCGTACCTAGTTGAATCTCATGGTGCACTACTGTGGGTAAGGAGATTAATATATGGTATATGGGATAATGACACGATTGGTGGTACCAAGCCAGTAGGGATTGAACTCGAGGTGTTTCAGTCAGACTTCCAGTCTCGAAGTTGGGTAAAGGTGAGCAGTATTGGGGATGATCAGGCGTTGTTCGTCAGCCAAAGTTTATCCCGATCTGTTGACGTGTCTCAGTACAACCTGAAGGGGGATTCCATCTACTTCCTGGATGATGGCAGCTGTGACTGGTTCTGGAAGGATGCGCCAAGTTCTTGTGCCGTATATGACATGCGAGATGGAAATTGTTTCTTCATATCACTGCCGACAGTAGCATGCAAGGACGTCAAAATGCTGAGATAGATATTTTCCTCCATATGAGTGACGCTTTGGCGGATCATTGAGCTGTGGACGTGAGCATTGTTAACTGGGTGTTTCATTTGGATGTAGCATGTGTTTGTTTTGTGTCAGCTTTTGCATGTTGCAACTGGAAGGGTATTGTAATCCTACTTGGAAGTTGATGCTTGTGCTCTGCAATTAAGCTATCTAGAAGAATTTCAATTTATTTCTATCTAAACTGAATTTCACATGTTCTTTGCAGTGCTCACCATGTTAAATTTTTCTCTGTTCTTGTTAGTGGAGTTGTTTTCTTGGTACGGGTCTGTAGGGCCATCATATTTACAGTACCTTCTTGCTCAGCTATTGGATTTCATTTCTTGGGCTTCCAAACTGGATTCCCTTTTTCTTTCCAGAATTGCATTGCCTATATATAAACAATGCATGTCTTTGTTTTCAGGTTTATGGAATAATGACATGTTGTAAGTTGGCACAAGTTTAAATCATGTGAGTTGCACGCCTGTGCATAGTATGTCTTTGGTGCTCAAATTTTCACTAGATCCTTTTCTTTTTCTTTATATAATCTGGCACCAAGGCAATGGTTTCCCTTTTTTCAAGTCATCACCTTGTAACATTACTTTGTGTAGGCACCGTCTTTGAATATGCCCCCATTCTATAATTCAGGATCTACATTGATAAGTACTGCCTCCGTCCGGAAATACTTGTCGGAGATATGGATAAAAATGGATGTATCCAGAACTAAAATACATTTAGATACATCCATTTCTTCGACAAGTATTTTCGAAGGGAGGGAGTATTCACAAGTCAGGACATGACTCGCCTACCTATGTAAATTCCTGAAAAGGTTTTATGGCACTATGTCAATTCTCACCTACCTCAACTATGAATTTTGTACAAACCATGCGAAATCTGAATTCATTTATATGGGATGCTGCGCAACTGTTAATGTCTCCCAACGGGAAAAAGTAAAGCCACTCTTGCAGACTTCGCATATATTTTCTGTTTTGTATCCAAAAGAATCTTGCGCTCCCTATAATTTTGAAGGAAAATGGTTCCATCGTGAGTTATTGCGGTGTTGTGCTAGAGTAACTGTTCTATTTCATTCGTATAGGAAAACTTAAAAAAACAATGAATTCAAGATTTGCTGATTTACATTTTGCAACATGCTGTTATTAGGAGGGATCAGGGATCAGGGATCACTCGCTGCGCAATCATTCGTGAGTTATTAGGAGGGATCAGGGATCACTTGCTGCGCAATCATGCGACGGGCACCTGCAAATGCTGTTGCATACTAGCTGTGTCAGGTGAGAAAAACTGATGACAAGATTCGGACTGAATTCCTTTGAGGCAAACAGCGTTCAAGACAAGAACCAGATTAAACTTCCAAGTAACAAAGAGAGGCAAGAAACAGATGGTGACACCGTGGAGGAAATGACCGCAATCACCGCAAAACCAGACCTTCCCACTACTGATGCAAAGAAGAGGGAGAGTGAAACGCTGGGTCTTCTTGGCATGCGTTTGTGCCTAAATAAAAATTTGACCATAACATGCAAGATACAGAAATGGAAGGTGCCACCTGACAAATTTGATCTCGATGGTTGAATTATAAGCTAGACTATCCGTGTGTGGACTAAACGTCAAACCGTGCATTAGCAAGACTATCCTAAAAGTTTGTTTGTTAGTTTAAGCGTGGTAGACATTATGTATGATTTTCTTTTAGTTATTTCAAGAAAATAGTTCGGTTGTTTTACTAAAAAAAATACAAACATGTTGGCACATTTACATACTTACATTGCTCTTATAGAAGTATAAATGCAGGTAAGTCCTATCAGAAGCTTGTTGGCAAGGCCGGCCTGAGACTTTAGGGGCCCTTGGTGCCGTGTAGATTTTTGGGACATGGGTCTACGCACACTCAATTAAAAAAAAGATTTAAAATACTAAAAAAATGGAAAAAAAATTGCGGCAAACATAGTCTAGTATAATACTCATGTTTATAGTATCTGGGCAAAATGAATCATGTCGTATTCTGAGCGGAAAAAAAGTTTGCAGCTACCATGCAAAAAACCGGAATAGTAGCTTTTATATAGTATTGATTATGTTGTATTTTGCTTGGAATATGCATAACTCATTTTGTTCCAAAACTTTAAACGTGAGCATTATGCTAAACCATGAATGTTATAAAAAAAAATTAAAAATATTTGACTAATTTTATAAACTTTTTTCAATTTGGGTGGGCGCGCACCCAGGTTCACCGTTGTATTGCCCTCGGTGAAAATTAATTCGAGGACCATTCAACATAAAATCAGAATAATAATCATTAAATATTATCACCATCACTTAAAGTGTATCCAAAAGCAATATTTATAATAAGAGATCAATATGTTGTAGCCCTGAGACCTTCATTGACATATTAGAACCAGACCGGTAGGGTGACGATGTTGCAACCTGTTGTTGCACATCCGAGGGTGTGTGTTTTTCATCTTTGGCCACAACTTCTCCTACATTTCAATGAAAAGTTGCTCCAAAAACCTTTTTGTAAAAGAACATATTAGAATAAGACCTTCGTGACTTCTTCGCTTGGTTAGCAATTCAAAAACGGATTTGGACGGCGGATAGGCTTCAAAGACGTGGATGGCCAAATTGCGGCCTATGCCCTCTTTGTAAGCAAACTGAGAAATCGGTGGACCACCTCTTCTTCATGTGTTGGTTCGCTAAGCGACTTTGGGGCATGATCATGGCGTGGCTCAACCTCGACGACATGGGCACTTCTCGTTGGAGTGTGGAGCGTTTCATTAAGGATTGGTGGATCAATATGTCCGAGAAGAATATGGCAAACCGGAAGGCGATCGCGTCCCTCACTATGCTAGGGTGTTTCAACATAAATCCACACATCCATCCATCATCCTCCTCAACATCAAGATTGAAGCTAGGCTTTGCGTCAGCACTTGGGAAATATAATGCCGCGAGAGTAGTGACCTTGTATTTTGCTTTCACTTTTGTTTGTAAAAGAAACTCTAAACTCATTCTTAATTAATGGATGAGGAAAATCTTATGCCTCCGTTTCAAAAAGAAAAAGACGTTCACAACTTGCCTGCTCCCGAGCCCATACTTCGATCCGTGCTCCCAGCATATCCAACATTCCAAAGGTTGTGACCTTTGCAAAAAAATTTAAAAAATCAAAAAATTAGGGGCGTTCAGAAAACATGTGTCCATAAGTTCTAGAAGTATCAAATACAAACTTGAAATACACATATAGAAACAAATAAAAGAAAATTGAATAATTTATCTTTTCATTTGTTTCTATAACTGTAGTTTGATTTGCATCTGAAATTGAGAGATTGTGGAACCATGTTTTTGGGAACATTCACAAACAATTTTGAAAATAATAAAAACATTTAAATTTGATTAACATATTTTAGGCTATTTAAATTTGATTTTTTTATTAACATGGGTATCAGGAGGTTTCAACCTAGCCAGACGAAAGATAGGCCGGCAGGCCCAATAATCCATAGCCCACAATCAATCCACTTTGTTGTACACACGGCCGGCTTCCTTCCTCAGTTCTTCGTGTTAGGAATTAATTAGTAGATTAATTAGCACATGCTAATTAATGAATAGTCATTAGTAAAGGGATGTGTCCAATCCCGAACAGTCATGTCCCTTCTCTCTTTCTATTGTCAATAGGCACCCGTTCTAGAGGGATGCCTTCGAACAGACACCTCTTCTTCCCACCTCTTCGAGATGTATATATACTTGAGAATCAATGAAAACCAGGATTGATTGTCCTTTCGCTTTCAATCTCGTTTTACTCTAACACGTTATCAGCACGCTCTCGACAGAGCGAGTATCGGCCTCATGGGGCGACACGGAACGGTGGAAGACCGAGGCCGGCGACGTCTCGAAGAGCAGCAGCGACGCTCCCCGGCAGACGCCGCCGCCCTCGTCCTGCATCTGGCGCAGATCGGCAGGCCTCGGCCAGTCCTCAAATACCCTAGCGTGTATGGCGCCTGCGCTTAAAAGACGCCGGCGAGACCGTGATGCATGGCCATGGCCGCAACGCTCCCGGGCGTGGTGGACGCCGTCGGCCTCAACGCCGCTCCTGCCGTCATGGCTCCTCGCGGCTAAAGGCTCTCGGCCTCCCCATCGGCAAGGGCCGGGAACCCGCTCCCGGCCATCGTCGGCGCTGAACGCAGCGACCACGTTGTCCTGTACAGGGGACATCGATCAAAGAAAACAGATTTGATTTAGCTCTCTCTTTGATTAATTGAGGACCTAACCATCTAATTAGTGACTGCATTTTTTCTTTTCATGCGCATGGGCGAGAATCACTTCACTGAATCAACACATATGCAAAGAGAAAATCATGTTGATCTGATCCTCACCGGTGTCTTCCTTGGAGAGAGGCCGGCCATCTCCATGTGCACGGCGCCTTATGCGCTCAGGCTTGTACGGCGGAGTGCTCGCCTCCGGCAGTAGGCGCGATCTGCCGCCACGCACGGCCAGGGACGACGGTGCTCCCCACCCTGCAGCAGAGGCAGCATCCTCCTGCACGCACGCAGCCAGCCATGGCGCTCGGCCCGGACCGCGGCGCATCAGCGTCCTCCGGCGGGACTTCCCGACAGTGGAGGCGACTCCCAGACCGAAGCGTGCCCGACGTTTGACGCTACTCCTCCCGGTGCGCCCACAGCCGTCGGCCCCGGTGAGATACTCGGCCTCGGGACGGCTTCAAGCCCACGCGGCCTCTTTCCGGCCCCGACGCCGTTTCTCCCTGTGCGTCTCCCTCCGTCGTGGTTGCTCCAAGCGCCCTCAGGAACGACAGCCGCGGCGGCTCAAAGCTGCCTGCCCATGGCGCCAGACTTCAGGCGCGCGTGACGCAGCCCTGGCCGGTATGCCAAAGCGGCGGCGATGGTAATGGTGTTTTTTTCCCCATTGGAACCGCACGGGAGAAACACAGAGATAACCTTATCTCTTTGCCAGTTTGCATTAAGATCCCTGTATTTACAGGAATTTGCAAAATAGGCTAAATCAGTGGTCCAGGCCAATATTTGCACAAAAATATGTGGTTATTATATGTGGCATGTTCAATATGTTTGCTTTTTAGCAATCCCTATAACATGTCCTATTAGTACAACGACATTGTTTTGCGATTAAGATTATGTTTTCTCGCATACCAATATTGATTTGCGATTGAGATTTTTTTTCTCGCAAAATAATCTCATTGTGATTGAGATCAATTTTCTCTCGCAAAATATTAATTTGCGCTGAATTATCTTGCAATTTGATAGAAGATCTCATTTAATTTGAGGTCTATCCAATTCAAGTTTTTCACTTGAGGATCAAGTTTGCAACATCATTATTATCCACTACATTAGTACTGTATAACTGTAGAGTACCTTGTACTCCAGAATAAACTATGATGTAATATATTTCCATGTTATTCTACATGTTGAGATTAATTACATCTATTATTTGCAATTGAGATTTTCAATTTCTTGCAAAATAAAAATCAATTCATCTTACTTGAGCCTTTTTGGCTTAATGCGAGTAAGAATTGATATGCAAAATTCTTAGTGATTTCTTCACAGTGATGTATTGGGATCACAAGGTAGTGTGTAGATCTACTGCTTTGCAGATTATCACCACTACTGTTTAAGCCAACATTCCATATTTGACATTATGATTGCTCAACATTGTGCTCTCCCATGCATTTTGAAGTTCACACTAATGGTTTCAAGCTAACTCCTTGAAATATCCATTAATTTTGCAAAGTTCATTACAACATCAACCATGATGGTCCTTAATTTATCATCCGTAAATTAATTATCTTTGGTTTACCCATACAAGTAACCGATGGCTAAAAAAATTTGAGTCACTCGCCCTTAATGGCCACAACTACGCTATGTGGGTCATGGACATCAAGATCCGTCTTGTCCCGTGGGATAGCATGAGAAATCCCAAGATGCCAAGGATCCCAAGGGAAAAGGTTTGAATCCAACTTCAACCTTCACCCACACATTGCAAATGGAACTGGTTGTTCGCATGATGTTCCACTCGGACCGAGCAACACCATGACTCTCCATCAGCCAGAGGACCTTGCTCACACAAAGAACATGTTGGTTGAGTATACCTAAATAGATACGTTTGGAGACTTCAGTTAGTCTCTCAATCTCCTTAGTGATTTATTTATTATGTCCATTATATGAACATGATTATTGTTGTCATCATATATTGTATATCACAATATATTGTATCAGCACTTTGGTACAAATACATTTGTATGTATTCTATATATCTGACAGTGATTTTCATATTGAGAATTTTTAAGTATATATATAGATTTTTATGGGGGTCAATCTAATGAAAGATGATTTGTGCCTTGTGGACATATGCACCACGAACTCTATACTCAGGGAGGTGAAATGTTTCCACTCTTGTTGAGAGAAAGGAGATATCTTAAAATCGCTAGACGCGATGGGGTATTTGTTGGCTCAACTCAAATCATATTTACTGTCCCTGTGGGTACTCAAGTAACGTCAGGATACTTTATTGCTTCCGGGTTTAACTCGTACCCTACTAAACTATAGAGGTATCCGTCAAAATAGTTTCCATAGCGAAACTTATGATGACAACAAAGAGGACTAACTTCTCTTTACCATATGTGACGGATATGGCAAGCACATTCTCTATGTATCATCTGGGTTGTACTACACATACGACAAAACCCGTAGCACATGTTGCGTACGAGATAGTTTTCCATAGTGTCTTTTGCATGACAAACTTGACATTTCTGCTTTGGTCATCATTGACATTGGGTTGAAACTGAAACTATCAGCAATTCCAATGGCTTATGATTATTTTGATGCTAAATTCTAACAATATTTGGATTTTGTGTGCACTACATGTGACACAGGGACGCAAATTTTAAGGCTCGCACACCTTAAAGTGTATGCTGAACCACTCAGACACCTTAAATGCATCAAGTTGAGGTAAATGGCTCTTCCCAACCATTGAGTAGACTATTCAGGTATTCCATGGTTCTAAATGACATATCTACATGATGGTCTTAAGTGTGTGCTTTATCCACATGAAATCATTGGCTCATTATCCTGAACATCAATTACAATCAAAATTGAATGGACAACGTTGTAGAATTCTCCTTGCGTGCCTTCACTATGGCCCTAGGATTGAAGTTTAACACTTTGTCCTATATGTCTAGACTCAAACTGGTTTAGTAGAATCCTTTATCCAAAGAATTAAGCTCATTCCATGATCTTAACCTCATAATTGCAACTTACCAACTTTACGTTGGAGTCATGCAGTTTTACACGCTCATGACCAAACTGCATAATGTTATTCCCCTCTATCTTTGAAACGTGGAAATCTACCAAGTATTTCCCATCTGCGGTAATTCGGTTGCATACCGATATCACCACCCTGACAACATCATTGGCCCCTCAACATATATTTGGGATCTATGTGAGGAATAACTGTATAACCGTCAATACCTCATGCCCCTCACATGGGTAGTTAATCAAGGTCAGTATGTTGATTCAGTGAGGAACATTTCCAGGCATTAGGGGGAGATTTCAAGTATCATACATAATGCCAGGAAATTAGTGGAATGCTCAACACATTTCTGCCTCAAGTCCACGTACTCAAAGATCTGAACCATACGTTCAGAAGATTTGCAACACATTGCAAATAACCTGCCAGATTCATTTACTAAAAATAAAGGTGTCACATAATCCTACAATCCTGCCAAAATATGCCCGAAAGAGTGGAGGTACCAACAAAACCACTCAACTCCCCTTCACAGCAATAGGGGGAGAAGTATGGCAATAGTACATCAGGATTCGGCTTCTGGCAAGCAAGGATATCGAGGCCTCTGAATCAGTAAATGCAAGTCAATTTCACGTTGGCAGACACCTAATGGGTAGTATACACCCAGTGGACGGGCAACCCAGGTCATAGTGCACACAATGACCGGGACATCGACATACCTGACTCAACCGCATTAGAAATTGCGAACAGTCGCCATGGGTAACGATATTTCCATCAACTCTATATTGATATATAGATTCTGGAGAAACATATAACCGGAAGTCTACAATTGTCGACATACATTTCTCAACTAGCTAGATTGAAAAAACCTTTCACATGATTCAGGTCCAAAGACCATGGTCATGGCGAAGTGCGAACAACACTCGGACTGAACTCGAGCAAATGGTATAATCTAGGTAGAAATAATCTTGCTCAATAAAGGGAAAGGTATTCACATAAGCAATACCTACACCAGTTTTCTTCTAGAAACAGAATTGAGAACAACGAGGTGGTGAAACATAGAGCAAGTATTGTAGCACAAGGGTTCACGCAGATACCCAACTCTTCTCCAGAGGTGAAATCTCATTCCGATAACTTATATCATTGGCAGTACAAAATCATCTATCTATGCAGTTGATAGATGTAGTGATAACATATCCATGTTGATCACTAGATCTAGACATAGATGGTTCCCAATGGAATCTCACTTCTGAATCGAAATGCAAAACACAACATACACCATGTAAAAACCAATAAGTCACCATATGACTTATTGTTGTCGGTACATTTTGGTACAACCGACATAGTGAGTTCCTTATACACAAGGATTACTCCTACAATAATGATTACCCATGCATGTCTGTCATACACAGGGATTACTCCTGCAATTACGAAGCACATGATCATATTAATGGCGGGTTTTGAGATGAAGGATTGGGTAAAACCTCGAGCACCTTCACTCATACATTATGGTACACCATGTTGTCTATATCCAAAATATATTGGAGAAATTCATTGTGGACAAATCTTATACATCCATAACTCGCATGGCTTCATTCTCTAGACGTAGAGAAAGATCCATTAAAACCATGAGTTGAATGGAATGAGATATTGGGACACAAAGTTCCATATCCTTATGCCATTGGACCCACCAAACACAATTGGTTGGAAGTCAAGAATATCTTTCGATATCTCCAAGGCATCAAAACATTTTGTCCGAGTCTTTCAGTTTCAGAGAAATCTGGACACCAATATCATTGGATCCATTGATCAGATCCCTACTATGCTAGATCATAGACATGTGTTCCAGCAAGGTGTGGTAGCCATCCCATAAAGGTCTTCAAAACAGACCTCGTGGCTACACCCACCAACCATTATCTCAAAGATAATGTTGCTTGTGTTGTCTGGATGCAAATAGGTTACATAGTAAGCAATATCACTATATTGCTCATCTTGCAAATCAAATCACGTGACAATCTCATTGATTTGTCTATGAAGTCTCTACCAACTTGAACATTTCATAAACAAGTTCATTGGAATTGGTATTCGACGACTTCAGGATTTGCAAGTATCAGGGGGAGTATCTTCCTGAATTACTCCCGTTCAAAGCATCATATTATACTCCTTTTTCCTTTATGAGTTTACTTTTACAGGTTCTCATCAAGGTTTTTAATGAGGTAATATCAACATGAGATCATATGTCATACTTTCTGTTTTCCCCACCGGGGTTTTTAGGAAAGTATACACGACAAATTTATTGTCCTCTAAACTCTATGGATTTTCTCATATCGAGTTAAAAGAGACAATTATTATGATATGTCATATCATTTTCTCCTTATATTTTTCCCACTGGGTTTTAAAGGAGTTTTCAATGACATATCAGACCGCACTCTTTTCCCTTATGAGCGTTCCCTCAAAGTTTCTCATAAAAGGTTTTAACGAGGCGACATATGCAATACTTTCTATTTTTCCCCACTGGGTTTTTTAAAGAAAAGTATACAAAGCATATTTATTGTTCTCGAAACTCACCAATGAGTTTTCTCCTTTCTCAAAGATTTTCTCATATGAGTTATCAAGGAGACAATTATTATTATATGTTGCACTTTTTCTCCTTATTATTTTTCCCATTGGGTTTAAAGGAGTTTTAGCAACATATCTGCTCTATTCTCCTCATATTTTTCCCACAGGGTTTTTGGGGAGACTCTCGATTATACAGAAGATTTCTCAAGATGGAAGATCTATATACAAGAAGTTTTCAATGATGAAACATTCAAGGAGCGGTGTTGTACAAGGGGGAGTGTTAGGAATTAATTAGTAGATTAATTAGCACATGCTAATTAATGAATAGTCATTATTAAAGGAGTGTGTCCAACCCCGAAGAGTCATGTCCCTTTTTTTTTTGTTGCCAATAGGCACCTGTTCTAGAGGGATGCCTTCAAACAGACACCTCTTCTTCCCACCTCTTCGAGATGTATATATACTTGAGAATCAATGAAAACCAGGATTGATTGTCCTTTCGCTTTGAATCTCGTTTTACTCTAACACTCCGTTCACTCCCATTCCGGCACTCCCACGGCAGCTCGCGTGAGTGATGGCCGCCGGAGACGAGGCTGGGAGCGACTCCGGCAGCGACGGCGCGGGGCCTGGCCAGGCGCCCTCGAGGAGACGACTCAAGATCTGGTAAACTCCGAGATTCCTATCAACTAATTCGGCGGATCCATATCAAAGCTCGTGCTCTCTCCCGATTCCAGGTCCTGATGTTGCAGTTTGGTTAGGGTTCTGGTCCCCGCGGCCGCCATCTTCTTGATTCCGCGCACGCAAACTGCCCACGCTGTTAGGACTGGTCACGCTGTTAGGATTTTGGTCCAAGCTGTTCGGACGCGATTTCGTTAGGGTTCTTGATTCACCTCTTGCCTGACGACATGCTATCCGTACTTTTTCTGATGGAACTGCGTGACATGTTTGCTTGATTTTCGCTGATGGGTTAGGATTAGTGTCGCCCAGAGGGGAAGAGGGGGCGGCCCTGGGCCGGTAGCTTATAGTAATTCAGAAGAAGGTGTGTTTGTTTTTTCCAGAACAGAGGAGTTCTTCCACTTATAGTAAAAAGTCAGAAATGTATACAAAGATTTGATTTCTTGATTCATTAGTAGAAACACACACTGCATTGATTAGCTGCTCTGAAATTCTCACTTTTGTTGATAAATTGCGGGTTGATTATAGGTGGTTTGCTTGATTTTGACTGAAGCATCAGTGTAGCTCATAGCTTAATTCAGAAGAGGGTATCATTCTTTTTTCAGAACAGAGTATTTCTTCTACTCATAGTACAAACTCAACCGTTTCTACATTTTTTTTTCACGGTGGAAACACGCAATGCAATGTGATTACCTGTTTTGGAATTCCTACTAATGTGGAAAAGATGTGACTTTCTGTGGACGGATCAGGCAAGAAACTTGAAATGAACAAGGAGAATACTGTTGATGATTGCCTCTTAAACTTTGAAATTGTAAAAGCAAGTTAATTACATTAGATTTGTGGTCTGGACATAATTATGTACCCTCTCTGCCTGATTTCGTTTGTGGTAATCTTGTTATACAAAGCCTGACAAGTATTCTTTTCTTCTATGAAGCAGATGTCGTTTGCCAAGAAGCTGCAGACACACCGTCCACAATCATGGTCAGCCCTGCCATCAGATCTTGCTGGTCTGGTCCTTCGTCGCCTCCCTTCCCATGCCGACCATGTGCGCTTCGCTGATGTATGTCACCATTGGCGCTTCTCCAGACAAGAGCATTGCCTGCCCCCACCTTTACCATGGCTTGCATTCCCTGATGGAACCTTCTTCGGCCTTCCCTGTCGAGAAGGGGCAAAAGAGTCCTTCAAGCTCCACAGCAGTGCCAACTATTGCATCTCCTGCGGTGACTGGCTTGCCTTCGCACAAAATGGCACCTGTTTCCTAATGGACCCCTTCTCCGAGATCACCTTGACGCTTCCTAACCTATCTTCTTTCTGTCTTGTGGATGAGCCTGTTGGAATTATTAATGGTCGTGATGTCCTGGATGAAGACATGTCTGGTTCTCTGCTACAGATGGATACTGCGATATCTCTGCGCAAGGTAATCAGGTGCTCGGAACTCGTTGTTGCTGCCATCGTTGAAATTGGGCCTCTTCGCACTGTTGCGTACTGCCAACCGGGTTCAACCTCATGGTTGGTGAGTGAACTTGGCAGCATAGGGTCGGTCATAGATATGATGTTTTATGAAGGTATGTTGTATGTCATTGACGAGTTCAACGACCTTTTGGCAATCAATGTCAGAGAGGACAATGATAATGGCAAGTTAAGGGTATCTTGGATCGAGCGTCTACTTGATGGTGCCCCCTGTGTCTTAAAGTTGATCCAAGGTGGCATCTCTTACTTCGAGTCGTATCTAGTTGAATCTCATGGTGCACTACTGCTGGTACAGAGAACAATATTTGGTGAATGTGATAATAACACGATTGGTGGTATCAAGCCAGTAGGGATTGAATTTGAGGTGTGTCAGCCAGACTTCCAGTCTCGAAGTTGGGTGAAGGTGAGCAGTGTTGGGTGAAGGTGAGCAGTGTCCAAGAAGCTCTCGATGTTGTCTTAGAATGCAGAGTTACATGCCTACACTAGAATTGTACAAGTGAGGCTTTCATCCACTCTTGAACATCAAATGCGCTCATGAGTCTCATGACAATGGCGTTTCCTGACTTCAAACAGTCAAGGGTGTGTACCTGATGCATTGCGACCAGCTGGTCATGCTTTGTAGAATTATAGTTCAACATGAAACATAGAATGTGGTCCTCACTGTTAGCTATTACACATAACCTGCAGAACATAATTGCAACAGCAGAAGTGCAGGACCATGAGTTTCTTCACTAATACACAGCACCCATGAGAAGATAATCCATGATCAAGAACATGGCTATATAGTTATAGTTAGTAACTGGTTGTAAAGATAATACGAGTACAACCATTATAAAATTCACCTGCATAACCATCATCAGCACTACATCTTGTGTGCCATGAACCCTTGGTATTCCTCTATCTTCATTTTTCAAAATCTGTGTGCCATTGCAGCAGCATGTATGCATCATGGATGAGAATGTGGAGTCTTGATTATTCATAATGAGAGCGTGGCCCAATTTTGAAGATTTGCAGATGTCTCTATTCTTCCTCTTAAATCTGATAGTACTTTCTAGTGTAGATATAACAATTAGATGTTCCCTTGTAAATGGCTAACAATTTTAAACTTGGATGTAAATAGGGAAGTCAAGTGAGGCACAGCAAGCTACATCAACATTTTGCAGGACTAAAAAATCAACTAGTACACATGATTTCGTTGTTTGTCAATCCTGGTGCTGATGTTTGCATTTGATTCAAGCATGCAACCAAGAATGGAATGGAATGGATCAAGTAGAAAGGAACCGGACCTGACCTGGGTGGGGAAGTACCAGATGGTATGTTGACCGTGTGATCAAATCTTTTTTTAGATTAAACCTTAATGCACGGCCGAGGTAATTTTAAAGGATCAGATCTGTAATTAAGCAGCAACGGGCTTAAGAAGTTGTCAACGTAACGAACTATCTGGCACTAACCTAAACGCCAATCGACCGGTGAAGCTTCCCACACACGACAGTACGCGTATCAGGTGGGTTTCGTTCGTATCTTCCTGGACGATATAGATTCACTTGCCCCCAAATATAAAAGACAAACATTGACGTTGATATCTAGGTGTGAGAAGGGAATAGTAAATAAGCTTAGTTATCGTGGTCTCGTGGATACCGTGGCGTAAGGACTTGGCAAGAAGTTCACAGTCTGGCATGTAGCATTCGATCATACTGTATATAAGAGACAAACTGTACGTGAACATTTCGAAACCATTCGCAGAAATAGCAACATAAGTGAGCAAGAGCTGGGGCTTTTAGAAGAGAATGGGGCTGCCTCTCTCAGGTGCTGTGCAATGGTGGGGTGAGTGGCAGCTCCAAGTCCTCACTCTTGGCAGCCTTGGTCTCCAGTACGCCCTCGGTATTTTTGCCATCTTCCGCAAGCCAGGTGCCCCACCGTGGGTCAGATTTTTCACCTGGCTCGCGTTCCTGGGAAGCGATGCCGTGGCGATATATGCTCTCGCCACGCTCTTCAACCGGAAAAGGTATAATCAGCTACCCAGCTCTGTCTCTGAGCATGACAGATATGGTCTGCAGGTGCTGTGGGCACCTATCTTGCTGATGCACCTTGGCGGGCAGGCTGGCATAACAGCCTATAATATCGAAGATAACGAGCTATGGAAGCGGTATATTGTTACCGCGCTGTCTCAGGTCAGTCTTGTTAAGTTCTCTTTTGCGGCCCATATTAAATTTAGTATTAGTCAATGGGAGCTGTTTTTATTTTTCGTCACGCTATACACATTTTTATCTCTATTTTTCTGAAAAATAGATGATGAAAAGAAATAGTTTTGATGTGCCATAATGTTGCACAATTCCGCATTACATATTGTGTAATATTGTCTGCTATATGTTATTAGCGGATCGGATTTTTTCCACAGCACCATATGACCCCAGAGAATGTAAGATTAGTTTGGAATCGAAGCAGCCCATTCTTAATGTTAAAAGAAGAAATATGTACGATGAATTCCTTCAAATAATATTATTTTTTATATGACTAAATATACTTAGGGAACTTCTAAATGTTATGTATGAACCGTCCTATCTTTGCTATATAATATATTTCATGTCCTGCATGATTAAATTACTAACTATTAAATGTGTGTATATTTTCACCTAATATTTTTAGTCTTGTAAAATAAGTAAAAGTATATGACACATAAATGTGCGGGTATATATTCCATGTTACAATTGAATACCAAGCACATGTCAGATTTTGGTAATATGAAAAAGGTGTAAAACTTGATCTTCGCACAAAGGTTATAAAAAATGAAGTGTACTATATGTAGAAATTACTAAATATCACTCCCTCTGTTCACAAATATATGATGTACTGTATAGGCACTTTTAATAGATATATGTAGGTCATATTGGAATATTCCAAACATCTTATATTTGTGAATGGAGAGAGTATTAGTTAATATGACTTCAGAATGATGCCAAGTATCCATGAATTATTGTGGAAAGAAATACTTGATGGATATTTACAGTAATATTAGATTTGGTCATCAGAATATTAAATCGGCCAATATTACCTTCAAGGCTACTCTAGGAGATTTTATTTCAATTTTTAACTTTGCCAATAGTTTTTCTTAGAACTTCAACTTGATGATGATATAGAAGAATTAACTTCAGGCGTACTTTTTCAATAAAGGGCATAGAAAAAATTTCATTTCAGAAATGAAATTGGTAATACAAGGTAGGGTTCAATGTCATTTTTCACAAGCAAAGACATTGAGCCTCACAATGAAACCAACAGAGCCTCAACATCAAAGAAATTCATAACGACAACTAACTACTACTACACACACACCACATCGTAAACTCAAATAACTATATCACAACCAACTATGTGAACAACCCAACTATAAATTATTGTATATGCATGTGTACAAGAATACTATATACATGTATATATTTGAGCTTTTGACATCACTAGCTTCAACTGCTAGGGCCGCCACTAACTACACACACCACATCGAAATACTCAAATAATTACATAGCAACCAACTATGTGAACATGTTGCATCAACATATACAACAAGAACATGATCCATCGACATGTTGCCCACATAAGATGGCGATCCTTCTCATCATCGTTCTCCAACCCTTCCTCTAATGAAAGATTTCAACCACTACCAGTTGTAGCCTTTTCTTCTCCGTGGTCAATCCGCTTTTCAGAACTTTGGTTTCTTGTGCCATGTCCATATTCTTTTGTTTTGCTCTCTCGATGACTTGTCTAGCATCTTCTCATCCATATTGGTCCTCGAGCTTGTTCTTATTTCTCTATCCATTGCATCATCTTTGATAGTTTTGTGTCCTCTTTACCACTTCCCATCTTGTTCTGATCATCATAGTGTGGTTCACCGGCCAAATTTGTAGATATGTTGTGTATTGAAACCTAACCCCCCTAGAATAATCTAAAAAATTAGGTCCCTCACTTTGCCAACCTCTTCAAATATACTCCTATTAATTTTATAGTCACCTTATGATCCCCTATCTCATAGGCTTGTTATTATATTCATCATCTAATATAGTTTTACCATCAGGCCTTGCCGTATCTTGCTTGATAGTATACAAATCATCTCTTGTTATTCGATTGTAAAATCAAATGTTTTTATGAGCTATCATCTTATGTGTTAAATCGATTCCAATTACTTGTCACCTCCATTTGACTGGATTTCACCCTCTTTATCCATACCATTGTTGATTTATATAGTCATTGATCCCATCCATTTGCACTCCCATTTGACCACATTGTGACATTGTCTTCTATCAAATTTTGCTTCCCTCACCACCACTATTTATTATTTCTTCCTGCACTCACTCTCATTCCCTCTCTATGCTTGACCACCACCCCATCAATAATTCTCCCTCCTTCCTCAACATATTCCATGTGCAGAAATGTCCTATAACTATAGGGATAGTATGTTAGTTCAGAAACACCGGGTATCCTAGCAGTATTCACTCCCATTGGTCCGGATCACTTCATTAACTATCAAACCTTCCACGTCCAAACGTAGACAGTACCAATCAATGAACTGGACGCCCATTTGTAACAGAGCACCATGCAAATCATCCAGGAGACGAGAGGAGCCAGAAACTCTATGACGCCAAACCACCATCTATCTCCATAGGGGAACCATTCCTATCTCCATCTCCATCGACATACCGAGCATCCCTTAGCCATTAGCCATCTTATAGAGATGGCCGAACCCTAACGTCACGAGAAACCCACTACTAACCCTAGTCGCTGCCTCCTCTAATCTCCTCGCTCCCGCTGGAGTGCCGTTGGGCAAACCCCGCCAAGTGGAGTATTGTGTGGGTGCCCCGGTCAGTCCTTGTGCGTACGGTCCCCACCATGGCGGCGAGAAGATTTGGTGGGGGTGGCTCAGCTCGGTGGCATGTCTCACCTCCGGCTATGACCATCCTTCTTCCCAGCAATACCTTGCTGGTGGCGGCTCGTTCTCCTGCCACGACGCGTCGTGATGGGGTGGGGTGGCAGCCCTACATCCTACCCGTGGAGGTCTTGGTTGCCTATGGAGGTGTCACAATGTTACATTTTCTTCGACCGGATACGACCCGATCTAGCCCGTCGGTTTCTGCCGACGGCAACGAAGGGGAGGCACGACTTCCGATGAAAACCGAGCTGACTCTGGTCTTGGCTGTCGATGGCGGCGTCTATGCATCGTTACAGTGTTTGCAGTTCTCGTCTACTCGATCGACCTATTCGGGGAAAACCCTAAGATCTGGGTTTTCCGGATCGAATGATGGTGATGCTTGGCGTTGTCCTCCCTCTTGAGGGCATCATTTTGGAGCAGTATGTGGAGGGGTCAAGAGGTCGAGTGACATCGTACGTATAGCGTCGACGACGGTGGGTTTCGGCGGCACATCATAGTGGAGTCTCAGTGGCGGATGCTTCTAGACCGTCGAACGCAGGGTGTTGATACATTTTGGCGCTATGGCAACATCGACGGCTGGTCTAGCATGGATATTGCGGATACCTACCCTGGAGATGGATTGACCGCTTGATGGTGGTGGCGGCATCTGAAGCATGTGCATGTGCTGCATGGTTAGGGTCTACTGGACCGGATGTGTGCTCCCCGTATGCCATGTGAGTGGCTTGATGATGACCCTGGTTCTAGATGCTGGGGTGTTGTGATGGCATCCCTCGTCGAGTTTGTAGGTATGAAGTGGTGGCCTCGATCGGATTGTTTGATGTATATTTTTGCTAGATCGTTGTAAACTAATTTAATAAAAATGGATGTGTGCATCTTTTGATGCCGTGGCCGGGGGTTTCAACCTCCTTTTCTAAGAAAAAACTGTCAATGAACTCACTTCACATAAATCATCTTTATGCATTCAAGTTCCAGAAACCCTAGAAACTTTAACCCACACATAATATAGTTTGTTGTATATACCTATTTACTAAGGTCTCCACTTACAGATATTCACCACAATGCTACTGCCCTTGGTCCAAAATGATAGTCAAACATCTCTTACATTTTTTTCTCTGAGTCAAATATCACCGTTTTGTATACACATTCCCTGGCTTGTCATTCACCACCAACGGGACTTGCAACTTAAGATCCTCGCACTACAGGAATCAGCTAATTTGCCGTCTGTGGAGCTCTCTGCGTTAGCTTTTCATCGGGGCTGACGACAAAGTCGTATTTGCTGTCCATTTCTTTTACAGACGGCAAAGACATACTTTATCATCTATTATTTTTTTACTGACTGCAAATATGTACTTTACGGTCTGTTTTTCTTACAGACGACAAATTGACGGATGGCAAACTTAGCTCTTTGCCGTCTGTAAA
Organism: Triticum aestivum; assembly: GCF_018294505.1. Classification (NCBI taxonomy): domain Eukaryota; kingdom Viridiplantae; phylum Streptophyta; class Magnoliopsida; order Poales; family Poaceae; genus Triticum; species Triticum aestivum. The sequence continues at coordinate 19,984,400 of NC_057796.1, forward strand.
AAAGCACAGACGGTGAAGAGCTCACCTTGCCGTCTGTAAGAAGTATAGACGACAAAGAGCTCACTTTGCCATCTGTAAAAAAAATACAGATGACAAAATATGTCTTTACCGTCTGTGTTTTTTTATAGACGATAAAGAGAAAGCACACCACACAGATCGATGATGTGGCTGCATCCACACGCACACCACAAATCTCCCACACACGACACGCCACCATGCCCCTTTCTTCCTCATCCTAATGCTCATCTCCCACCTCCCCTTCCTGTTGGACCAAGCCACCACATGTCTCCATCTCGACCCGACGCCCACCTCCCCACCTTCATTCCCGTCGGGCCACCCATCTTCAACCTTGGGGACGCCAGATCCGGTGAGATCCACCGCCGACATCGCATCTCCTAGTGCCCCCACCCTGTCCTCACCCATGGTCGTCCTCTCACCTTTCCGTCAAACTCAGGCTGATCCTGCCACGACTGCCGCTCCTGGCGACCACCGGAGACAAATGAGCTCCCTCACCTTGTCGGAGTAGTAGAGGAGGAGCTCCACGCCTCCACTCCCTCCCCAGCCATGTGTCTCCCTCGGGTCTACGGGGGTGACAGGGAACTGTGTCAACGAGTTCTTCTTCCCTGTCCCAGTTTTTCCACCCGCGCCCATGTCCTCGTCTCGTTTGTCCACCGGCATGAGCTTGGGCATCCACAGAGTACACTAGGCAGTGGTAGAAAACACGCGCGAGAGAGAGAGAGAGAGAGATGTGATGTGAGGTGAGGTAGAAATGATACGAAAGAAAGAGGAGGGAAAGATAGAGGGCGACAGAGCTCCAGTGGGGTCGTCGGTGGCCGGATAGCTCGGCTCCGGCGAGGTCAGGAGCGGGGCTGTTTCCTCGATCCAATTTGGATCGACCTCTGCGGTTGGGCGCCAGGTTGCTGTGGGCACTTGTGGCCTCTCCTCCACGACTGCCCCGCCCTAGCATCAGTTTTTTAAATAAAATAAATTCTTTGTCGCCTGCAACTTAGTCCGGCTGACGGCAAAGACTGCATTCGGCTGATGGCAAACATGATTTTGTTTGTCTGTTATTTTTTGGCTGACGGCAAAGATGGAGATTGGTTGATAGCAAAGTCTTTGCCATTAGTGCGATGAATTGCTGACGGCAAAGCAGCGCTTTGCTGACCCACTTTGCCATTAGCAAACTCACGGCTAAATTTTACCGTCTGTTTTCAGGCCTGTGCCGTCTGTTTCCAACAGATGACAAATTAGATGATTCCTATAGTGTGAATAGGTTGATCAATTGTGACCTCCCCTTCTATAACTATCACCGCATTCTCACTGCCTCCCTAGACTGATCCCTTGTCTATTTTTCTACATGTCTACGAACCTAGCATATGAAACACCTCGTTAGCACTTCCTACCAGATTAACCACTCGGGGCACTTTATTTTACATCCCACATTTTCACTAAAACACGTGGATCCCTTACCAAAATCCACACAGAGAAGAATTTCCTTATAGTCCCTCATTGAATGTCCAGTCAACAAACATTTGTAGCAAGTTAATTATGTTTTTCCACTTTCCCCTCCAGCGGCTATAGTATTAACACTTCTACACCACCAGACTAAGCTCGATTAACTCATCCATGTGCTTGACTTCTAGTTAGTCCTGTTAGGAAATATGAGGCCCACATCGATCATGCGAAAACAAACCATCACAACATTAGACCGAGGTTTGTTTACGAGGTTTAACAATCAATGTGTTATCCCTAGGGCATGACTGTGGGTTCTCCTCCTCATGTACTAAATCAACATAGTACACCCATGACAAAAGTCGTCGAGGCCATCAGACAACATTTCCAACCAACTACCATGGCCAGCCGATCACCCCTACCATAAGAACCTGACCATCCTTCTTGTAACCTATAGCTTGCTACCAACTTCGTCTAACCTATTCTGTCTACCCCGTGGCGCCTTTATATAATAGGCCATCCTTACATGTGCATGACTCAAATACCTATCCCTCCGCTAATTACCAGTCAGACAATAGCAAAACTTTCTACAATATTACATCTATAAATACACCTTGGAAAATATGTCCTCATCATCTTGAAGCCGACATGCATGAACCACAGTGTACCTTGACTTCACATGAGTCATGCAAATGTAACCCCCTTCTTATTTTAATTATAGCGAGTTGCCCTAAAATAACTAAGTTCATTTGTGCTCTTACTTTTGCTCTCCAAATTTCCGGAGTATCTCCATTCAAGGCCATCACGCATGACCATAAAGTCACCCTATTCAGAAACATTGTTGTGTGGTCACCCTAGTAGCTTGTTCTCTGGTCTGCGTGAGACTGAATAATTCTCATATTGGGTACAATTGCCTAAGCTCACCACCATCACTCTTGTTGGTTGCTTGTATGAAACTTGAAGTAATTCAGCCATTGCGTTTAGTCATCTAGAATGAAATTTGCAATTGTTTCGTCCTTTACTCAGGTAGTCTTTTACATGCCCCACAGCTATAGGAATCCGTGTACTTTTGCATCTTTTGTCCTCACTTGGAATGTGCACTGAATAAAAAGGAATTTATGGTCATGTACTCTTCAAACTTTTGACATTCCATACTTTCCACAACTCTCAAATTCTCCATGATCAACTCTCGTCCATCTCCCAGTACCCGATAGACTTAGTCATCAACTTGGACCCGGTACTTGCCATCACCGCTTCAACACCACTCCTCACTTCTCTAACTACACGTGTACTAGTCTGTCACCGTGTCACATGCTTGCCTCACACCTCACAGATATCAATGTGTCGAGCCTCTAATATTCCAATCGAATATCCTGTTTAGCGATCCACACCTCCTCGACCCCCTAGGAAACCAATAATCATGATTGACCAATGTCGAATTCCACACCCCATTGCTTGGACAACTGACCTGCAACACTATTCATGTCCAACTCATTTTTTTCTGAATAAGCCAAGTGGAATTTTTTTCCAAATTCCAGATCCACCTTGAATGTGACTCCATGGTGGATAGTTAGTCCATTCTCATGCTCGATTAGATAACAAACTTCTATTAGCAAAGAGACAAACGGAGAGAACTTCCTCATCGTATGGAAAAGAAGAAATACCAAACTAGAAGATCACGAAAGACATAGAGACACCGAGACACAGCTAATTCACCAGTAAAGAATGCATTAAGGAGGAGTGACAAAAATAAGCAATGCATACTTGTGAACATCTGAGAAGGTTCAATTTTTTTACTGAATGTCATGCACATGAAAGATATAAAAGATAAAGCTTTATGGGAAACTGAGATGCTTGTAGAGTTTATGTACTCCCTCCAACGCATATTAATTTTCATTGATTTAGTACAACTTTGAGAGATATTTGAGGGAGTCATATTTATGAGGAGAGATATTTGAGAAAGAGGTTCTAGATCACTAAAGGATAACCCAATGTGGAGATACTTTGGAGAAGAGCTATCAAAGTATGGGAAGTTCTAGAGAAATATATTCTAACTATAGTATGAAAAATATCTAGGGCTTGTATGAAATTTTAGATAATTATTGAAGATATATATTTGAAGTAGGATGATTAAGATGATGGTAATTTTCATGCACCCAGTGATATTTATAGATATGGGTTTCAACCACCCAATGTAAACTGAGTTAAGAAGCCAAAAAAGCAAGGAAGCTAGGAGCAACCAAGTATGAGAGGGTGAGAATGGCTATGAAAAAATAATCATAGTATAGTGGTAGGTAGCCAAGAAAGAGTTTACCAACTTTGAAATATTTAATAAATAGTTTTCGTTTCCCTCCTTTCCAGCTAAGATTGGAAATCCTAGTTGACCCCACTGGATGAGAGTGTGATCCTCAATAGTGTGAAGGTCCTCAAGTAGTGTGGGTTGCACATCCACCACGTAGCGGGTTCCCTATACTAGGTGTTAGAGTGGAGGGAGCCTTGTATTTCCGTTCTAGCTATATTCTACTTATACTGAATAAATATTTTACAACTATAAATTATCAAATACATTATGCGGTATTAATCTAAATATTTATATTGCACACATTCAAATCTCATTTAAATATATTGCAACTGATTCCCGTAGCAAAGCGCGAGGTATCATCTAGTATACCTAAATAGTTGATCCCACTAACTTCATTTTTTTAACATGCAACTATGCCAACTCACCATGTAACCATGCATGCCCCACTTAGTTCAATTCACTCAACATGCAATTATGTCAACTCACAATGTAATCATGCATGGCAAAAGACACACCTTAATATGTATCATGCATGCTACTCATATTTAAATAAAGCATACAACTATAATCATCAAATATAATAGACTA